>NW_016107857.1:74424-108545 GCF_001604975.1 Cebus imitator
TTTGAGACAGAGCCTTGCTCTGTCACCAGGCTGGAGTGCAGTGGCGCAATCTCGGCTTACTGCAACCTCCACCTCCTGGGTTCAAGCGATTCTTCTGCCTCAGCCTCCCGAGTAGCTGGGACTACAGGCGCATGTCACCACACCTGGCTAATTGTTGTATTTTTAGTAGAGACAGGGCTTCACCATGGCGAGAATGGTCTCAATCTCTTGACCTCGTGATCCACCCGCCTCGGCCTCCCAAAGTGCTGGGATTACAGGTGTGAGCCACCGTGCCTGGCCTTTTCTATTTCTTAAATGAATGCAGAGAAGATTAAATTATTCATTTAGAAAATCAACATTTCTTCTTATTCAAAATATTTCTGTTTAGAAATACTTTTATATTCTTGGCCATCTGCCATTATATTTCCATTGAATAATTAGGACGGTTGCTTAATTTAACTACAATTGTACGTGAGAGTAAGCTATGCAATTTCCATTTGACATTTGGAAATGGGAAAATAATTTTTTTCTACTGAACTTTGATTTATTTCTGCATTTTATTTATTAATCATATAAACCCAGAAAAACTTCAGTATTTTCTGAAGTTGTGATCTACTTCTTTATCACATAAAGTTAATTTTTTTATGTTAGTAAAACTGATGCATTGTAATATATAAAGTTATGCATATTGGGTTTCTATAAGCCATAAGAAATTAATTCTCAATCTATTTTCATTACCAAAAAGAAGATATAATTGTTGACTCCCATTTAATTGAATAATTATAACATTTTATCTGATGTATGTATTTGCTAATCAATGCTAATGGCAATAATAAATATACACTCAGTTTCAATGCTTAAACACAATGAGCTTTATTTCTCCAACTATTAACTCTATGTTTTGTTTCTGAGTTGTCCTAGTGATGAAAACTCTGGTTCCTTTCTCTTTGCTGGGCCTCAGACTCTTTTTCTTCTAGCTAGTGAAAGGATGAGAGAGAATGAGAAATGCATATATGCCATTTTAAAAACCCACACCAGACCGAGAGGGGTAGCTCACACCTGTAATCTCACCATTTAGAGCCACTCATCATGGGAGGCTGAGGCAGAACCTGTTACTTTAAGAGGCTGATGTGTGGGGACTGCCTAAGCCCAGGAAGTTGAGGCTGCAGTCAACTGTGGTGGTGCCACTGCACTCCAGCGTGGGCAACAGAGCGAGATTCTGTCTCAAGTAAGAATAACAGTAAATTAATTAAAAATGTAAGAGAAATCTAACTACACCATTCCACTTGGATACAAGGGAGGCTGGGAAGTATAAAGCTTTGGTAACCAGCCAACTTCCAAAAATGAAGCCACTGTTTTTTGACATGCTATAATGAGGTAACGTGTAAAAATTTTGAAAGTGTACAATTTAATAAATTTCATCACATTTATAGATATCTGATCCACATCTTTGACAACAGGTCGTGGTATGGCCAATTTTTGTAATTTTAGCTTTTCCATTTAGTATGCTTTAGTGTCTTATTATGGTTTTAATATGTACTTTTCTATGACTAATGATATTGAACATATTTTTATGTGTTTAACTGCTATCCAAATTGAAATGTCTGTTGAAATTTTTACCCAATTTTTAAAGTTGATCTATTTAACATCTAATTGTTGGGGATTTTAGAGTTCTTTATATTCTGAATGCAAGACATGTATTAGACATTATTTGTAAATATAATCCCACTGTGTGTGTAGTTTGTCTTTTCAGTCTCTTAGCAATGTGTTTGAAGAATATATATTATGTCTTTTGATAAAGTCACATTTATCAATTTTATGGGTATTTTGATGTTTTATCTTAGAGGGATTTTCTAAGATGTCACAAAGATTTTTCTTGTGTTTTCTTTTAGAAGTTTAATAATTTTAGGTTTTACAAATGTATCTCTGGTACACTTCAAGCTGATTTTTTTTATATGCTATAAGCTCTTAATTAAGGTTCTTTTCTTTTTCTCATATGGATATCCAGTTGTTCCAAATAGTTGTTGTTTTTTTGAAATTACAATTCTTTCTCTACTACATTTTCCTTTTACCTTTGCTGGAAGTCAGTTGTTGGTATGTGTATGGCTTTCTGGACTCTGATTGCATTGATCTGTTTGTCTCTCTTTGCGGTAATGCCACACTCTAATGATAACCACAGCTTTAAATTCAGCCCTAAACTTAGATAGTGTAAGGTTCCTGACTTCATTCTTCTATTTCAAAATTGTTTTGTCTATTCTAAATTCTTTGCATTTCAAGATAAATTTTATAACCAGCTCCTTACTGTCTATAATCAGCTACTAGTACTTTGATTGGAAATGTGTTCTTTAGATTCTTATATTGTTCCACTATATTCTAGCTTGTATTGTTTTCAGTAAGAATTTTCTTCTCATCTCATTTTGTCTTTGTTTTTCTCATTAAAAATAATGTTTATGTTTTTTCCATGTCTGAAAATTACACATTATATAATTATATTGTGCACTATATATTATATATATATATGTGTGTGTGTGTGTGTGTGTGTGTGTGTGTATGTGTGTGTATATTTATGTATGTATAGAATTTCATGGTCTTTTTGCTTCCATATGTGCATGTTAACAGCAATGAATAGATACTTGATAGGCAGCTAAAACTTACCAATTACAGAACTTTAATACTCTTTCAAAAAAAACTTATGCTTTTCTCTGTTTTTCCCATCTCTACCAAGTACTTGCTCAAACCCAAAATCTAGACTTCCTTCTTTTTGAAATGTCTGTATTTATAAGAGCTGTTATAAAAAAAAATGACAATATGTAGCCAGAATCCTTCCTCTTGTTTCATCTGTATTCCAGTGATACAAATCCACATGTGTTCCTCATCTTTTTACTGAAATAACTTTGCAATTAGTGTTTATATGTTGTTTTCCATCAAATATACTGGCATATAACGCATATTTTATTTAACTACTTTGTTTTTTAAATTTATTGTGAAGTATACTCAAATCAAATGTCTCTGAAATGCCTTCAAGAAATTTTTCCCTTTGTCTTGGCTATTAGCAATTACCTTCCTTTTAGTTATGTACATTTCTGCAGCCTGCTTGAATTTCTCCCCTGGAGATGCTTTTTTGGTGTTTTTTTCTTTCCTACTGCATGGCTGGCTGCAGATTTTCTTAACTTTCCCTCTGCTTTCCTTTTAAATGTAAATTTCAGTTTCAGGTAATTTCTTTGGTCACATACATGAATATTGGCTATTAGAAGCAACCAGGTCACGTCTTGAACACTTTCATGCCTAGAAATTTCTTCCACCAGATATCCTAAATCATCATTCTCAAGTTGAATGTTACACAAATCCCCAGTGCAGGGGAACAATGTGCAGCCAGTTGCTTTGCTATGAATCAAAAGTGACCTTTGCTTCAGTTCCCAGTAAGTTCCCCATTTCCCTATAAGACATCCTCAGCCTGGCCTTACTCTCCATATCACTACCAATATTTTGTTCATAACAATTTAGCAAGTCTCTAGGGAGGTCCAGATATTCTCTCATTTTCCTGTCTTCTGAGCCCTCCAAACTGTTCCAGCCTTTGTTCATTACTCAGATTCAAAGCTGCTTCCACATTTTCAGGTATCTATATAGCAGTGCCCAACTCCTTGGTACGAATTTTCTGTGTTAGTCTGTTCTCATGTTGTATAAAAAAATACCTGAGACAGGATAATTTATAAAGTAAAGAGGTTTAATTGGCTCATGGTTCCACAGGCTGTGCAGAAATCATGGCTGGGGAGGCCTCAAGAAACTTACAAATATGGCAGAAGGCAAAGGGGAGAAGACATATTTTACATGGCTAGAGAAAGAGGAAGAGAGGTGGGGAGAATGGCTACACGCTTTTAAACAACCAGATCTCGTGAGTAACTCACTCTACAGTAACAAGGAGTGGTGACATTTAGCCATGAGAAACCACCCCCATGTTCTAATTATGTCCCACCAGTCCCCGCCTCAAACATTGGAGATTACAATTGAACACAAAATTTAGGTGGGGATTCAGATCCAAAACATACCAAGGTCCAAATAGACCATTTACACCATTACGTGAATTATTTCTATAATAAAGACTTCTGATATAATATTTCTATGAAAAAATCATTACATTCTCAGTCTTATACATAATAGAAAAATATTAAAATTTCATAAATAAATCAACTGAAAAACTGAAAGCGCTTATTTCAAGTAACATTGAGACTGCCAAAGCTAAACCCATTGAAATAATATATCAGAAAAAGTTACTATTCTTTATCTATAAGTATCAGTTATATAATGTATAATATACTACTAATACATTATTGTATAGTATGTAATATAAGCCTATTATTTTGTCTGTCCCACTATCAATCAATAGAGTATGTGAACCATTTGTTTTCTTGTAAATACACGAAAAAAAAATCATATACACATACATAAAAATGACACTTAAACTGGGTCTTACATGATACATAGAATTTTGTAGGCTGACTTAATGTAGGTATTATTTAGGTACAGTACACCCCTAAACTTGGAGGAAAAGAAGTATATGACCGAGCTGAAGTGACATAAAACTGAAATGATATGTGAAAAGGCTTTGTATATGACAACAAAAATATTGGATTTTATTTAATAGCCCATAGAAAACCTTAAGATGAGAGTGGAAGGTGGGCATGATTAGGTTTATATTGAGGAAGGGTACCTTTGTTGTCCATGTGCTTAAAGGATTGCTTAGTTCAGCTGTCTGAGAGAGCATTCAATTCCATGTGATAGTATGTGCTTGTATTCTGATGCTTTTATTGTTTTCTGTTTCATTTTGTTTTTTGAGTCAGGGTCTTGTTTTGTTACCCAGGTTGGAGTATAATGATGTAATGATAGTTCACTACAGCCTCAAACTTTGGGCTCAAGAGGTACTTCTGCCCCAGCCTCCCAGGCAGCTGGGACTTTAGGTGAGCCTTAGAACACCTAGCTAATTTTTGTATTTTTGTAGAGACAGAATTTTTTTATGTTGCCCAGGCTGGTACTAAACTTCTGGGCTCATGTGATCCTCCCACCTCAGCCTCCAAAAATGTTGAAATTACAAGTGTGAGCCACTGCTCCCAGGTTATTGTATTGTACTATAAACCCAATATGCAAAAATGGATAAATGGATGAAAAGTAGTTAATTGAAATTTAAAAGTCATTATGCAAATAGAATTTATGTAAACGTTGGATTTATATTATAAATATAGATAGTAATCAGAACTCGCATGCTGTTATCAACATAAAGCTTGTAAAACTATTTGTATGCTGTTGACAAATATGATAGTAAAGAAACAGAGTATCAGTGTCATACAAAATGTAAGAAGAATTTCAATCATTTAATTTTTGAACAAAAATGATTGTGATGCAATAAGGAAATGATACTTTTAAAATTATTACTTGAAACCCATGTTATAGTTGAAGACATGTTTTCAAAAATTAAGTAATGATTGCTTGTAAACTACTGTCTAGTATAAAAAGTGTGTTAAGACTAATCTGATAGAACACTGACTATAACTATAAAAATGCATGCGTCAGGTCACAAAAAATGTTAAATACATATGTCAAAATGTTTTGTAAAATACATGTTAAGTTTTGCACATCAAAGGACACTATCAATAGGGTGAAAAGACAACCTATGGAATGTGAAAAATGTTTGTAAATTATATATTTACGAAATAATTTAACAGAATAAAAAAGAAACTCTTACTACTCAAGAACAAAAAACACACTACGATTAAAAAACTTAGCAAAGGACTTGTACTGATATTTGTCTAAAGCAGATATTTTAAAAACTAAATGAATACATCGAGAGTTGCAAATCAAAACCACAAAGAGGTACCACCTCATACTTATTAGAATACCTATTATTAAAACCAAATAAACAGAAAATAATGAGCATTGGTGAGGATGGAGAAATTGGAGCTTCTGAGCATTGCTAATGGGAGTGTAAAATTGTACAGCCACTGTGAAAAATGGTATGGCAATTTCTCAAAAAATTGAATATCGAATACCCCAAAGAAGTGGAGGCAGGGACTCAGAGACGTTTTTACGGGCATGTACCTAGCAGCATTATTCATAGTAGCCAGAAGGTGGGAGCAATCCAAGTGCCCCTTGACAGATGAATGGATAAACAGAATGTGATATATACATAAAATATAAAATTATTCAGCCTTAAACATAAGGGAAATGCTGACATATGCTACGATATGAATAAACCTTGAATACATTATGCTAAGTGAAATAATCACAAATAGACAAATATTGTATGTTTCTACTTATACGAAGTACGTAAAATAGTCAAATTCTGAGAGACAGAAAGTAGAAGGATGACGTACAGGGAGGAATGGAGCTTTATTTAATGAGTACAAAGTTTCAGCTGGACAAGATGAAAAAGTTGTGAAGATGAATGTTGGTGATAATTAACAATGTGAACATACTTATAGGGTTAATGGTAAATTTTAAAAAAGATGATATGATAAATTTTATGCTATGTTTACTTACTACAGTAAAAAAAAATGCTATGTTTACTTACTACAGTGAATGACAGTTTCTTCCTTAATGTGATTTCATTCTGTACTTCAGAGAGCAATTATTAGGAAGCAAATAGAGAAAATTATGAATATCATCAAATTACTGCCACTGAATATCTTTCTGGTATGTTGTAGAAGCACACACACACCAGTCTGGCAAGAGATAATCAGTCTTTATTTTTTCTGTTATATTCAATTATATGGTTAGGATTGAAGGATAAACTATAAGTCAAGATTTAGAATGGTAAAGGGAAAAATATACCATCACAGCAGTTATAAATTGGTAACAAAAATTTCTGTGGTTTATAGTGGTCTTTTCATCTGAGTCAACTAATTTTACTAATGCATGGAAGCCAATTTCATCCCTATAAGTGTTAGCTGTATATAATTTTGAAACTAATTGAAATTACACTGGTTGTAGTAGAGACTATGGTTTCCTTACCAAATATTCATTCTTTTTTTCCTCAAATTTATGGAATCCCAGTACTTTACTATGTACATTTACCTAGCTAAATACATTTCCCAGCTTTCTTTGCAGCTAGTTATAGTCATGTGATGTGACTTAGCATTGGCTAAGGATCTTGCAGTGGGACACGCACTCCACCAGGTTATTTTAGGGTGTATACCCTCCACTTGAACGCTGAAGGCTGAGGCGTGAGCCAAGGCCAAGGTGCCCAGCAAAGAGCAGGTGTCCTTGAGAAACCAAACATCCCACAGCATACCTGGGAACATCCCATGGAAAATAGTCTTAGCGCATATACGCAGTAGACAAAAAGCCAGAAAGTGAGCTTAAAAGCAGGTTAGCGATGGGCGGCAGGGTGGATCCCTGAAGCTGTCCTGCTGCTGCCCACACGTGCCCTGTATGTAAGTCCTGATAAACTTACCTACTTGCCAAGTTGCCCTTCTCCAAGTCATTCTTTGGTCTCTGCTATTTCCTAGTTTGGAAAGATGTTAGAGTCCCCAGTGTTTCCTGTAATAGAGGTGTCAGTGGAAGAGTTGTTTGCCACTTCTGAGGTGTGCCCTTGGTAGAGGAGAGACAAATATTTGTTACTCTCTCTCTTCGCTATTTGAAAGCGACTATGGCTGGAATGATAACAGCTGTGAAGGAATTGAGGTGAGTGGTTGCACACTAGTATCACTGGAAACTCAGCCCAAAGAGCTGAGTTTCCCGATGATTGTGGAGTCTGCATGTGAACATCACCCTGCACGTAGTCAAACTTCCTTCCTGTGGAAGAAGAAATTTCTGTCTTTTTAGAAGGAAAGCCACTCTTACATTGTTTTCATTATTTTTAGCTAAACCAAATCCTAACTAAAACAGTTGAAGATTACCTAAAATGTATAACCTCCAGTTAAGAAAGATTTCCTTTCTTTTGCAGTCTCTGCTTTTGCATGCTGATAAAGCCACACTGCTACACTTTTTAAGCTCACCTTCCATTTCTGTCAAACAGAGGCGATATTCTTTTTAATACCATTTAGGTTAGCAGAAATGCATGTTTAGATAATTTCAGGCCTTACGCACGCTTAGGCACTGAGTACAGAGAGCATGTGCTGGCCACATCATATACTGTAAACTCAAACCTCTTGTGCTGTTATCTGCTTAGACACCACCACACTACTATGTGAATCTTCTATGTCACAATATTTACAGCAATCTGTTTTCTAAGTTTGATGGAAATACTCATGTGTTGCATAAATATTCATGTGCTTCTACATTTAGGTGGCCCCAGAGGCCTAATCCTTTTTTAGAAATAGAATATTCTCCAGCTTGGAGAAACTAATTTCTCATAGACATCACTGGGTAAAAACAACAACAAAGACAAAACGAATCTCCTTTTTTACATTTCTTCTTTTCCAACATTTTTTGAATACCTAAGAATGGCCTTGACAATAGGATGTTAATAGGAAAAGCCACTTATGCATTTAGCTGCAAGAGTTGACCCTTACTTTTGAAAACTATCTTAAAGAACAGGGAGATCATTGATTTTAGAAAGGCCATCACAAGCCGTGTTTAGACAAGCTGTGGTTTGAAGACTGAACACACACACACACACACACACACACACACACACAAGTATTTAAGTGACAAAGGCAGATCTTTATTTGCTTAAAAGCATGAGTCGATTTTTTGTTTACAGTTGATTATCTCTGAATTTCTAGGGTTTTATATCTAATAATGAAATGACTGCATATGTCGGAGGAGCTTCAGTAGTCTCTACAACCACATGCTCTCCAGGGTTTCAGGAAGAATCAGGCAGGTGATGACAGGTATTGCAAAAGTTCTTTTGGAGTAGGATGTTTCTAGGCATATTTCCAACTTAATATGAATTATTATAGGTCCAATTTTTGTTAAACAATAACAATATATTGCCTTTATTAACAAGTGTAGCCAACTTAAAGACGTAGAACAATTTTATTGTTACATTTGGAGTAGTGTGCTCTTTAAATATATTTATGTAGCCAACAAACGTGAAAAAAACCTCATCATCACTGGTTATTAGAGAAATGCAAATCAAAACCACATTGAAATACCATCTCACCTCAGTTAGAATGGCGATCATTAAAAAATCTGGAGGCAACAGATGCTGGAGAGGATGTGGAGAAAAGGAACCCTTTTACACTGTTGGTGGTAGTGTAAACTAGTTTAACCATTGTGGAAGACTGTGTGGTGATTTCTCAAGAATCTAGAAATAGGAATACCATTTGACCCAGCAATCCCATTACCGAGTATATACCCAAAGGATTATAAATTATTCTATTATAAAGACACATGCCCACCTGTGTTTAATGCGACACTGTTTACAATAGCAATGACTTGTAGCCAACCCAAATGCCCTTCAATGATAGACTAGATAAAGAAAATGTGGCACATATACACTATGGAATACTATGCAGTCAAAAAATGATGAGTTCATGTCCTTTTCAGGGACATGAATGAAACTGGAAACCATCATTCAAACTGACACAAGAACAGAAAGCCAAACACCTCATGTTCTTACTCATAAGTGGGTGTTGAATAATGAGGACACATGGATACAAGGAGGGGAACTTCACACACCAGGGCCTGTAGTGGAGTGAGGGGCTAGGGGAGGGATAGCAGGGGGTGGGGGGATTGGGGAGGGATAGCATTAGAAGAAATACCTGATGTAGATGATGGAGGATGGATGAAGCAAACTACCATAGCACATGTATACCTATGTACCAAACTGCACATTCTGCACATGTACCCCAGAACTTAAAGTATAATTAAAAAAAAATATATATATATATATATTTAAGAAAAATGTTCACTTCTCAAAAGGAAATGTGAAGACATTTCTTCAATTTATTAATCACAGTGATAATGTGATTGACTTGATTTAATCTGTTTACCACAGAAAGATGTATGCTTCTTAACTATTTATTTATTTGGATAATGATAATCTCTTTTTCTTTCCTCTTCAACATCTAAAATTAAAGATTCTGCAATTGCTTTATATAGAACAATTGTATGATAACATTCAGAATGATTATTTTTTCTCAGAGTGACATGGGAAAGTTATTACTTGAAAATGGAACAATTATATCCATTTTACATGTCATAAAATATGAAAACATAGGGGTATATTTGATTTTGTTCTCTCTTTATGTCAAAAGATAATGTGGAAAATGATTTCTTGTTCAGTGTAAGTGTAGGGATCTGTAATTGTCACTATTTTTTTCCAAAAGGATTTTATATATATATTTTAGGTAATTTTGACTATTTTTAAAATGAGGATTTTATGATTTAATTTTTTAAAAAGCTTTTTAATTAGTAAAATTTGATGTATGTTTATGAGATCCATATTCATGTCTCCTCATATCAAAAAGAGATTTAAATTCTTTTAGAAGCACTTGAGTTCAAAGAAATGATACTCTTAGTCAACTTTCATATTCAACTTGCTATAGTGTAGTGTTCTGATTACAAAGAACATGTGTTTATGGAATTTTTCTAGGGTTTTCATTTTGCAGCTCTTTCACTTGTACTTGTTAGAGATATTTTTGCTTATGAATTTTTTGAGACATAGTGAATTTCAAAATATTTGCATAATTTTTATAAAAGAAACACTAAATATACCACTCATAGGAACACAACCTAAACCAATCGTAGAAAGAAAATATTATTTTTGAAGATGAGCAAAAGATACTGAGAGTTTCCATTTATTGGTTGCAGTGGTTTGCTTATAAATGGCTCTGTTTTTGTAGCTGTTAATTTCTTTTTTCACTCATTGTGTCAAGAAAGTAATAAAGAATTATTGAACATGGAAAATGATTGAAAAGAACAGAAAACATTCTTTATCAGAGTGGATTAAAACCACTTGCTGCATTTATCATTTTGAGGTCTGGATAGGATCTGATATTCAAACCAAAAGTAACCTTCAGTGAGGTATTTCTCGAAACCTCTTAGTCCAGGATTGATTCACATTTTTAATATTTTGTGTAATATTCCCAAAATGTTTTTGTCCTATAATCATTTTAAGTTGGAATTTCTAAAAAGGATAAACTTGTGGAGGCATACTTTAGTTATAGGCGTTGTATCTCTAAGCTGCATAGTGATAGTTTTCTGAAAGCCCACAAATGATATTACCCTTAGCTTATGTATTATTTTATTATAAAAATGGCAGAGAAGTCATTTCATTTCCTAAAATTAATCATCTACATATTCTGATGTAAAAAATCTCCCCTAAATATTTAAGGTATAATGCAACAAATATTTTAACATATCCCATAATTTTGTGGGTCAGAAATTCAGGCAAGGATCATCTGGATTATTTTCGTTTTACCTGATCTCAACATGGATCAGTAAATGTTATTCAACAGGCAGCTCACAAATCTGGAGTTTCCAAGATGTTAATTCTTGACATCTTGAGGGGGATGTCTGGGCTCCACTGTACCCCTCATGTGCCCCAGGTAGTGCCAGGGCCTCTTCATGTTATCTATTCAGCAGCGTAGTCAAACTTTTACATGGAAAAACAGGTCCCTAAGAATGAATATTCCAAGGGGTCCCAGTGAAACCTGTCAGGTGTCACATGACTTGGCCTTGCCAATTCTAGAATGTCACTTCCAGTAAATACAATTGGCCAAAAACGTCTTTAAAACCAGTTCAGATTTAATGGGAGGGGAAATAAAATCTGCCTTTCAATGGGAAGAACAGCAAAGACTTCATGGCTATGTTTATTCCACTACACAATTCTGCTGAATACAATTTAATTAACTCATAGACATTGAAAAATTATGCACCATTGGTTTAAGAATTATGGACTTCATCTTGGGCAACACAGTAGTCAATGTGAGAAAATTCCAGCTCTCTCATCTCTCATCCAGTTCTACAACTGGAGTGTATACTTCTGCTCTTCAGCTTTCTCATCATGGGGCTCGTATGCCTGTTTCAGACATTGGAATTTTATCAAATGTAATCATGCTTACTCTTAGTCTATTCATTTGCCAAGCAGAGGTAGGTGAGAGAAAGTTTCTGCATTTAACCAGATTTTTATGCTATTTAAAAACCTTTTGAGGCCTGGCAGTGTGGCTCATTCCTGTAATCTCAGCAGTTTGGGAGGCCGAGGAAGACAGATCATCTGAGGTCAGGAGTTTGGGACTAGCCTGACCAAAATGGTGAATCCCAGTGCCTACTAAAAAAATATAAAAATTAGCCAGGCATGGTGGTGGATGCCTGTAATCCCACCTACTCAGGAGGCTGAGGCAGGAGAATTGCTTGAATCTGGGAGGCGGAGGTTGCAGTGAGCCAAGACAGCGCCATTACACTCTAGCCTGGGCAACAAGAGCAAAACTCTGTCTCAAACAAACGAGCAGATTTTAACCATATTCAATGGCATACCAATATTTAGGTTTGTAAGATGATGGATTACATACTTTCTCTCAATATTGACTTAATTTAGTGGAGTTTAATTTTTGTTATGAAATATTAAGTAACAATTATAGTTTAATGACATGCTTTGAAATTCAGTAAGTGCTGTCATACACATAGTATTGTTGACCCTTACAATGGCATTTTAAAATCAATAGACTGGTTACTATTTCCTTTTTTAATAGATAAAAAAATTAAAAGTCAAGAGAGATGAATTTACTTTTGGAAGTTCACACTTCCAATCAAGTTCAGGGCTCACAGTCAACTTGTAAGCTTGAGTCATTAGGAAGAACAGAATATTTTTGACATGCCATTTACTAAGAAACTTAAACGTGTGAAGGAGAGAAGGAACCCTAACATATTATGACATACTCAAGCTACATAAACACTGAAAACTTAGATTCATAAAAAAAATTCATCATATGAGAGAATACAATATTAGCCAATTATAATTTCTCTGTAGGTTACATTCAACTCATTTACAATTAAGTGCCTTCTGTATGTCTTAAGTCTGGACTCACAGAATCTCAAAATGAATCTGAAAAACACTACTACAGGAAAAAATTCATTTGGAAATTCAGAGGTGATTTAGTCTTCGTTATCATTCTGATGGTGCACAGTACTAATAATAGCACTGAGAAGTATTACTTTTACATTAGGATAATTTTCTTCTTAATGCCACCATTATGGTTTTCTTCAGTTGACAAATGACTGCTGCCCACTGCCACACCTGCTACCTTTTCCTTAAGAGTAGCCAATATTATGTTTTTTAGCTTCTAGAAATGTTAATTTGTGTTTTCTGCAATCACGAATGACATCGTTAGAGGAGGTTATAGATAGCTGAATTACTGTGATTACTGTTTGCAAGAAATTATGCAAATATGTATAAAAGCAAAGTTTGTGAAACATGAAATTAGGGTAAACTTGATTTAGCCTAGTATTATTAATGTAACTCGACATGTAAATAAAACACCAACATAATAAAAACCTAAATCTGAATGTAAATATTATTTCAGAGCACAAATAGAATGATTGTTAATGTAAGTTTTTTTTACTGTAACAACGTTGTATTTGATGTCATTGTTGAGGTATTCTGAAACACATTAAAATCCAATCTAGGATGGTGTATAATTTTACAATGATGTTCTATTATTTTTTTTTCCCCTAGGATCACCTCATACAAATATGTTAGACTTAGATGCCAAATACTTCCTTTTCCATATAATTTTAAAAAGTAATATTATTCTACAAAGAATATGTTTCTGTAGTTCATATAGTAACATCAGTAATGTCTCAATTATTCATAGCATACTAATATTTAAATATTTGTTTTGAGGGAAATTTTTCTTAAGCTAAATTTACTGAATTATAATCGCTAACTCATATTTTCATTCATGCTTGCTTTTCATACTTTCTTCTTTCTTGGTATGATGATAGGGATGAGGGAACAAAAGTACTTTGAAAAAAAATTGGAAAGCATTTTTGTTACCTAATCTTAAAGATTTAAATTCTTACTAATGGGTAACTTTGAAAAACTGGACTTGGACAAAGGTGAATAAATTATCATCAGCTTACTGGTTGATATTGATAAAACTATATTAAAATATCTAAATTATGCTTTATGATCAATTATATTACCTTACACAATTTATTTCCAAAAATTATAACACTGAATAAAACTAATCATGCACGCATGTAAATATTGTATGTGGGCTTCTATATTTACATATATGGCATATACAAGTATATAACAAATGTGTTTGTAGTGTATTCATGTGTGTTCTAGACTTATATATAAGAAAACAAGTGCTTAAATGTATGCATTTGGAAACCATTCTATGAATTTTTTAAGTCTATGCTATAATGAAGTAAAATTTAAGCAAATATAAGTAGAAAAACTATTGATAGGTATGCATAGGCATGTACTTCATTAGTGTAAGTTAGCATTGCTTCAAATATTATACAGAATTTTATGAAAATTATGAAAACGTTACTTTAATTTCAAGTCTATTCATGTTTACAGGATGCTGTTTTTAAAAACAAAACTCAAAAAATTTAGGTGATATATTTGTACATTTAAGTTTTAGAAAACCAATTTTCTAGATCAGCCATAAAATCATAGTTGGCTTTGAGAGACGCAAGCAATTTATTCAACTGATTTCTCTTTTTCTCGGCATTCAATTAACCACATATCCCAGCTAAATTTGCAGTAAGGTTGGTCAAAAAACTAAGTGGCTTAAATTGGGATATTAAGGGCAAAATGATTGTCACTCCCCGGCCTGTCCCATAGGCCTTCCGTACGTGATCTTCTGTGCTATTTCCTTTTGGCCACTATGCTGCTTAAGGACGTAAAGATGCTAGAAATGAAGTGTTGAATATGAAAGACCCCAGTGTTGAAGACTGAGTTGTTCTACCACCAGTCAGGGGAGATGTGGTTGCTAGTATGAAAAATAGTTTTAGTTTTTAAGGAAATCAAACAAATACTTATCATATTTGAAACATTATACATTTGTGTGTATGTGTGAGTTTGTGTATACTTGCATGTATGATAGTAGCTAGCATGATCTTAACTTATACCCAAACTTAGAAGACATATAAACTTAGAAAAAAACTGAAATAAAATTTTAACGTGGATTTCGCATCCACTTTAAATCTTCAGTAAAATACTGGCAAGCTGAATCCAACAGCACATCAAAAATCTTATCCATCATGATCAAGTCAGCTTCATCCCTGGGATGCAAGGCTGGTTCAACATATGCAAATTTATAAATGTAATCTATCACATAAACAGAACCAAAAACAATAATCACATGATTATCTCAATAGATGTGGAGAAGGCCTTTGACACAATTCAACAGCCCTTTATGCTAAAAATTCTCAATAAACTAGGTATCGATGGAACGTATCTCAAAATAATAAGAGCTCTATATGACAAACCCGCAGCCAATGTCATTCTGAATGGACAAAAACTGGAAGCATTCCCTTTGAAAACTGGCACAAGACAAGGATGCCTCTCTCATTATTCATATTCAACATTGTATTGGAAATTTTGGCTAGGACAATCAGGCAAGAAAAATAAATAAAAGGTATTTAATTAGGAAAAAAGTAAGCCAAATTGTCTCTATTTGCAGATGACGTGATTGTATATTTAGAAGACCCCATCATCTCAGCCCAAAATCTGCGTAAGATGATAAGCAGCTTCAGCAAAGTCTCAGGATAAAAACTCAATGTGCAAAAATCACAAGCATTCCTATACACCAATAATAGACAAGCAGAGTGCCAAATCATGAATGAATTCCCATTCACAATTGCTACAAAGAGAATAAAATACCTAGGAACACAACTAAGAACAGATGTGAAGGATGTGAACGTCTCTAGTTCTTCAAGGAGAAACCACTGCTCAGGGAAATAAGAGAGGACACAGATAGATGGACATACATTCCATGCTCATGGTTAGGGAGAATCGGTATCATGAAAATGGCCATATTGCCCAAAGTAATTTATGGATTCAGTGCTATCCCCATCAAGCTACCAATTACTTTCTTCAAAGAATTGGAAAAAAACCACCTTAAAATATAGAACCATAAAAGAGCCTGCATAGTCAAGACAGTACTAAACAAAAAAAGCAAACCAACAGACAAACAGAAAAAACCAAAGCTGCAGATACTTCAAAGTATACTACAAGACTACAGAAATCAAAACAGTATGGTACTGGAACCAAAACAGAGATATAGACCAATGTAACAGAACAGAGGTCTCAGAAATAACACCACACATCTACGACCATCTGGTCTTTGAACAAACCTGACAAAAGCAACCATGGGAAGGGATTCCCTATTTAATAAATGGTGTTGGGAAAACTGCTAGCCATATTCAGAAAGCTGTAACTGGATCCCTTCCTTGTACCTTAATTCAAGATGGATTAAAAATGTAAACATAAGACCTAGCACCATAAAAACCCTGGAAGAAAACCTAGGCAATACCATTAAGGATATAGGCAGAGGCAAGGACTTCATGACTAAAACACCAAATGTATACCAGAAAGAGTGAATTTTACTATACATAAATTAGAAAACAAATTGTATACCAGAAAGAGTGAATTTTACTCTACATAAATTAGAAAACAAATTAGTTAAGAAAATTTGCAATCAGAAGTAGTCACTTCACAATTTTCTTTCTCTACTGTTTCGCAGGTTTGATTATATCTCTTCCACAGGCATGAAAACTATGTGTCTCAAATTTTGCACATTTATTCATTTCTGCTTATGGGAGCCACAACATGACATTCAACCTTAGGTAACATTTCAGTCAGCCCTTAGAATGTTTTTACATTCATTTGAACATGTGAGGAAACATTATTCAAATATACATTTAGATTAAATATAAAAAATAATTAAAACAGAATATTTGGCAGTGCTACTTTATCCCCATTATCCTGTTTGTCTCATTGCTCATAAACCCACAAACTATCAATATGGCATATTCATAGCACTCCTTTGGGCAAATCCGATTCCATATTGTTCTGGATATGGCCTCAGGCAGTGAAGGACCTTCCTACATGAGCCTTACAATTAACAGCAATTTTCTAATTTTCAGAAACTAATTAATCCCTAAGTATTTCTGGAAAATTTCAACTTCTTAGACAAAACCCAAGTGATCTCACTAAGGCATTTCAGAGGCAGCAGGTTGTTGACAGTGTATCAACCAGGGTAATTAACAAACAGATAATGAAACTGAAAAGTTGGCTCAATTCAGTGATTGCTTCGAGTGTGATATATCCCTAGCATATGATATATTAGGGATTCTATTCCTCATAACAATTTGTTCCCAGCTATAATTTGTACAAATGATATATGCAAGAGAGAAAAATAAAAGCTTCACGGGCAATTTCAAACATCACTTCAGATACTCATTTTGAAAAACAAAGGATCTATTTTTAATTCAAAAATAAAATCTACATGCTAAACCTCTATGGGGAGAAAATATGTAAACCAATATGACATAAATATAAATATAACTTTCCTACTATGAGGAGTCAGATGTAGTTTTTATTTTCATTTATTCAGGAAATAATCATGTTCCATAGCATGTCTATTTAATTAGGGTTACAAAGATAAAAACACCACAGTGCTACAGGACAGTAATGGAAGTCATAACAGGAGGACCCAAGAAAGGCTAAGATGTGAGCAGTCTGCACCGTTTCTTTGAAGGAGATAAACTGTGAGCTGCGCGACTGTGTTTCTAAAGAGCTAAATTACAAAGCTAGTCTTGGAAAGGAGTTAGGAGCACTTCTAGGAATGATGGTTATTTCAACCAAAGTATAGAGACTTTAACTACCATTGTGTTACTATTAAAAAAAAAAATTGGTATTGTATGCATGATTATATCCTTGTAATACAAGGGGGACAGTGAGTCTTCTTCCTCCAAGTGGGAAAATGTCTTGCACGAGAGCTAATTCCCCAACCAGATGTTGTTTCCTGGAATAAACTTTTGCAACTGTGAGAGCAAGAACTTTTTTAAAACCCTCATTAAAATACCTCAGCATCTTCCCACAGAAGATTAAAAGCAAATGACTTGAAGTAGAATGAAGTGAGCAGTCTCATGAACAGGCACGAGTGCTGCAGCACCCAAGGTGAGGAGCACGCGGGGGACAGCAGGCTGTTCATGGTGGCAGCCCAGTCTGAGGAAAAGCAGAGCTGAATTTCTTTTAGAGGCCTCATCTAATTAGCTTAGGCCTGCCCAGAGCAATCTCCCTTTTGATAAACTTAGAGGCCACTGATGAGGATATTACATCTGAAAAATTCCTTCACCTTTGCCATGTTAATTTGGTAAGCAGCAAGTTATGTTTCATCCACACTCAAGGGTTGGGATTACACAGAGATGTGGGAACAAGGGAGTGGACATCACAAGTACAGTCTCAATCCCTCCCACCATAGGTGCATTCTAGTTTGGGAAGCAGAGCCTTAGTATTACTTTTAGGTATTTGAAGAGAAATAGTGAAATACTAAATAGAATAATCCCTTTTTTCTTTTTTTTCATGTTATATTTGTTTTATGTTAATGCACTTATTTCAGATTCATGAAATGAAAATGAAAAAGGAAGAAACTTTGGGAATAAATGGCTCCCAATACCTTTTTGTAATTTATGTGTCAATACCCAAGTTAAATAGCAAGTTAAGTGAAATGCAAATTAACTATGTATTTTTTAAAGCAGTTTTTCAAATTTTAAAAGGAATTTTCCCCCCCAGGGAGAAAACAAACTTTTTTTTTTGCTTGTCAGAAAATTTCCTGTCATTTTACCTCCCTGAATAAACATTAGATTCTATTTCATATTCTGTGATTGTATAAAATAACAGACTGCTGAATCCCTAAGGTTTATTTCATTAATTGAATAATATACCTATACTATATATAAAAGTATATATTATAATAAAATAACAGTGTTTCTAATAAATGGACGTATAAGGGTATAGTTAATTCAAATCGTGGCCAAAATGCCAGTCATTGTTAGGATTTCAAAAGTAATATATTTTTGCATGCTGACATAATCACTCATTATTTTTTGGTGACCAATATTTAAATAAAATACTTATTTATATAAAACAATCAGACTGACTGGATGTGATAAACTAGTTTACCATACATGTTTGCAAAGGAATTAAAGTTTTTTCTAATATGAGGTAAACTTCTTAGAAATCTCTATAGTAAAGTTGGAATGGTGTTCAGAGACAAGGAAATGAGTCAACCAGAAAGAAGAGGTAGCAGGATACCCCCTGCTACCTTCCTATGAATTGTGGGTTGTTTTCATGACAGGTGGATCACGAATCACCAAGTACAAAAGGGTAATGGGAATGAAAAGCAAAGGAACAATGCCTTCCTTTGAGTATTTTGGAGTCCAAGTTCATCTTATTTCATGATAGAAGGTACTATTTTCCAGGCATAGGAAGGTTCCTCAAACATTAATTTTGGCAGAATAGCTCAAGTGTGTTGGGCTTGCACTGAGGTATCTTCTGTGACATTTACCCTTTCCTGACCTAATAATGGCACCGCCTTTGTAGAGGAGAATGGCTGAGGAATGGGGTGGCAAGAGCAAAAACTCCCTCAAACACCAGAACACACAATCCAGAGAGTATCAGGGCAGTCCATTCTCCAGACTCATCAGCTGCCTCCCCTCCTCCCGCCGTGATGGTTTCCACCTGTGGCACTGGCCCCATGATCGTGTGATCTGTTTCCATGCACTGAGCTCAGACCCCATCTCAACGTGGTGATCGTATTCCAGTGTAAATTCAGGTTGGTTTCCTGTAACCCCCATTTCTGAGATTAGCAGCAACTACCCCGATAGATTCCTACTGGCGCTGTCACAAAGACAGAGGAGCTATCTCAGCTCTGCTTTTCTTTAACTGGGCTGCTGCCATAAAGAGTCTCTTGTCGTCTTCTTGCCCAACTTGCGTGCCGCAGTACTTGTGTCTGTCCCTGAGGTTACTCACTTTACTTCAGGTCCTTTTGCTTTATTTGTCTTCTACGGGGAGATGGTAAGGTTTTTAAAACCCTTGATTTCATCAAGGGTTTTAAACAAGTCCTTGCCCTCATGGTTGCAAAATATTCTAGGAAACAGGATTTGGATTGAAACTAGCTCTAGCTCAGGGCATTTTCCCACCTCAGAGGGAGGGGAAGACTCATCACCGTTCTCTTACTGGTGAGGCTTTATCTTCCCTTTCAAATGTGGTTAGGGAAAGCAAGCTCAGCTGTTGTGAAAACACTAGTAACCTTGTGGCTAAGTGATCTTGTGCTGGAGTCATCTGTCCAGGACTCACTCATGTTTCAGTCCTGAATTTACTAACTGCAAACGTGAGTAAGTTTTTACAATGTAACTGAGCCTCAATTTCCTCTGCGGTATAACGGTCTCCATCTTAGTCCTTCTCTAACTGATCCAATTGTTATAGTGCTAATATTTAGATAATTGATAAATTCATAGCACAATGCTAACCTAATATATGTAACTATAATTTTTATAGGAAAACATATAGTTTTGATTTATATACATGCACTCATATAATTTTAGCAATCTGCTTTAAACTTTTAAAGTAGATTCCCGTTAATTTTTGGTAAGATGCAAAATCCTTAATATTGCTTATAGAATTTTAAATATTTTCTCTTGCCTTTTACTTCCATTGTTATTTCACATCAAATTCCTCTGCCATCTTGTCTTCCTCTTTCTTTGTCTTCCGTCTCGGTGTAAGTAACCTCCCTAAGGCATTAGTTAGCTCTCCTGAAGTTCTCAGTTAATTGCAAACACTGGGGATTGTATTATTCAGGAGTAGCCACAACAATATATCTCTCATTCCACACACTCTTTGGCAGTTTGATGTTGCCTCTTCACCACCAAAAAGTCAAGTTTTTTTCTCTTTGTTTTGATTCTTGGAGGGTCTGATGATTGTCTAAACCAATAGAATACATAGCGGAAGAAAGTCTTTGGTTCAGGTTTACTTTAAACCAGACTGGCAGCTTTTGTACATTTGGAACATCTTGCATATTTGTCCATGGGATGTTCTTAGTTTTAATACCGCCAACATGCTGTGAAAAACCTAAGCTCAATGGAGAGGGTTTGTGGATGTGCTTTTCTGTTCAATATATTAACAGAAAAAAAGCATATTTATTATAAGTTTTACATAATATAGGGGATTTAATAAGGAAATGAAGACTCAAAGAAGTGGCAAAACCTGAATGTTTAATACTAGGTTGAACAAAGAAAGCAATAGTGAAAAAAACTTTAATACAGTATAAGAGGAGGCTAAATGAAGATAAGACTTATTTTAACAAGGTCTGTTTGCAGAGAATTTTCTTGTCCTGGATCCCGTGTCTCTGCTGATAAGAATGTGCATGTTCTCCTTGTATAGGGAGACATCTTCTCTCATATAGCACTTTATCTTCTACTTTCAGTAAGAAAAGGGGTGGTCAGAAGGTTTTTTGTGAATCTGCTGTTTTTTAAGTGCCTTTAGAGTAAAATTATTTTTATGCAAAAACAGCATACGAATGGCATATCCTGGCACTCTTTAATATAAAAGTTACAAACTCAACCATCAGTAATGATAATATATAGGACATATCTTACCCAGTTCATGAAGTCAGGCTTAAAACAAGTATACTTATTTAATTTTTAAAAGCTCTTTATCAATTCATTTTTAGTTTATTCATATATTTAATTAACTTTTTTCTCACTTATTTAATAAACATTGATGGAGCTGCTCTTAAAATCTGAGCTCTGTGCACACCACTGCAGATGTAGAAATGAATGAGAAAGATTTTTTCCAGGTATTCCTAGGCTAGTTGGAAATAAAGATATGCAAAGAAACAGTGAAATTCCTTGACTGTAACAGTAGAAGAGCCAGATAACCTTCTCTTGTCATTTCTGACCTGCATTTAGAAAGATAGATGGGAATTTTTGAAGAAGTACATAACTGTTGAGGAACGGGCAACAGATCGTATTTGGCAGTGAGGGAAGAATGGAACTGTCTGATGATTAAATGTGGATGTAGGATAGAGCTGAGATGATTCTGCTGGTGTAGGCAGGACCACCCACAGCACCCTAGGCTGTTTAGACTTTCTCTGAAAGGAAACATGGAGCTGTTAAGGGGATTTAATCAGGAGACAGAAGGAGTCAGTTTTTTTCTTTCCAATGGGTCACTCTTGAAGCAATCAAAAGGATGAGTTAAAGAGGAAGAGTCAGGAGAAAGAGAAGCCCTTTCGAAAAGCGAAACATGTTGAGGAAGACTTGAATTAAGATAGTGGCAGTAAAAATGAAGAAGGGAGAAAGGACTGGAGATATATTTAGAAGGTGAACCCAGCAGAATCTAGAGATTAATTTTACATAAGGATATGAAAGAATGAAAACCTGGTTGGTATTTTTATTTGGTGTGAGAAACTATGTAGATTACAGTACGAATAAAAGTATACGAGCCAAGATGAAATTACATTTGCACATTGCTGTGGTCTGCATGTGTACGTCCCTCCAAAACTCATATTTTGAATCCTTATCACCAAAGCGATGGTAGTAGACAGTGGGGCCTTTGCGGGGTGATCCGGTTGTGATGGTGAAGGCCTCATCAATGGCATTACTGCCCTTATAAAAGAACCCGGGAAGCCTTGATCCTTCCACCATGTGAGGGTACAGTTAGAAGGTGCCATTTATGTGGAAATGGCTCCCCACCAGACACAAATCCACTTCAGCCTTGATCTTAGATTCTCCCGTCTCCAGAACTGTGAGAAATCAATGTGCACTGAGTGTAATCCACCCAGTTTATGGTTTTTTTTTATAGCAGCTGAAATGTTTAAAACAAATGGCTAAAGAGGTATATATGTCATGAATATATATATCATAAATAAAGTTATGAGCCTATGATAGGTATTCGTAGTTACATGTGGGTATGAGATTGTCAGAAGAATGTATGTGATGAAATGTTGGATATATGCATTTGATTATCAAAACCAATGACTGGGAAAATTATATTGATCTGGGATTCATTAGCAAACTGGTGATATTTGAAACTATTTTTAAATGAAATTAAGAGGAAGTTAGTAGTGGTTGAGAGAGAAAGAATGAATACAGAGCTGTGAGGAACAGCAAGACTTAAGTATCTAAGAGGAAATACTCTAATATATAAGACTGAGAAATAATGGTGACAAGTAATAGATAAGATTCAGCAAAGTGACAAAAGGTAAGGGGGATAATTTTAAGAAGGAAGCAATAGTCAAATGTTTGACGTGCAGAAATGACAGAGAAGTTGAGAATTAAGTATTTAAAAGTCATCAGTTACATTTTCCCAGGAACTTCAATGCAGCGTGGAAACAGAAGCCAGATAATAATATGGGGGGTGAATTGCAAAGATTGAGTACAAACCACCTTTTAATGAAATTGAGTTGGGGGAAAATATACTTGGACATAAATTGAAAGTCATATGTATGTATATGTTTCTTGTGTCATGGAATCTAAGGCACCATTATTTTTATGTTAGGAAAGAAAAAACCCTCACCACTGAAACTATAATAGTCTTGTAAGGTAGAATTTTGTTAAGTATTTCTACTACTTTGGTGTATGTGTAAAGAGCAAAATACAAGTGAAATGCCAAGCAATGACAACTCCATTATGATTCCTGCCAACCAATCAGCAATTGTAAGACTCCATTGATTTAAAGAAGCATTGTAATGTCAGAAACTTGATAAGGTGAAAAATTGTGCATCTTAGAGTCAAGAAAATAATATAATGCAGATATAAATATGTGTGTGTCTGTGTGTGTGTGTGTGTGTGTGTGTAGGATGGACATTCTTATAAACTGAAAGAGGTGTTTAAAGACTAGCAATCAACATATTTATTAAGAATTTAAATGTAAACAAAAGTATATTTGTTAAATGATTGATTTTGTTGTTCACAACAATATGTATTAAATGTTAATAAATTTAGTCTCTTTCTGCATTTAGTTAGCAATGGAGAAGCAGAAAAAGAAACCTGAGGTTTTGGTATGACTTTAGAGACCTGAAGTATATTTTGAAATAAGAAATAGCTTTATATGTAATAATTTCAAAGGCAATAACATATTTCAAGGACTTTTGAAATTTCTATCATCTTTGATGAGAGATTAATGAGAGCTCAGCGTTTTTGTAAAACTCAGGTTGTATCAGATTTTTAAACCTGCTCTGATTTGTTTCCTTAATAAGAAATATGTTTTAAGGTTATCCTTTTTGTATGAGAAAAAAGAACAACCATGAGTGTTACACATTTATTGTCTTGCATCATTTCTCAGTTCACAAAGCTGGCATTGTCAAAGAAAGCACTAAAGACAATTTCGCATTGTAGTTACTTAGTATGAATCACCAAAAATTTAACAGTCAGTTTGATTACTTCTAATGAGTTAAATACCCCAAAACCTAAAATGCAATAAAAAAATTTTAAAAATAATAATAATTACACCACCAGTAAAATGAAAACATGACTTTCTTAAAGTTTTCTTTTTCAACCAAAAGTCATAAATGTTCTACGGTATTCACTAATTCATGGAATTGATAAATGAGTTTTTTTTTTCCCTCCATTGATAAGTTCAAAGCGAAATTTGTTTTAAAATAGAGGTTACCATATCTAGAGTAGCAAATTTTATCACATAATGAATGATTTTTTTTCTTAGACATGGGGGCCTTGCTATGTTGCCCAGGCTGGAGTACAGTGGTTATTCCCACGTGCAATTTTTGTGCACTACAGCCTTGAACTCCTGGCCTCAATCATTTACCCTGCCTTAGCCTCCCAAGTAGCTTAATTATTGATTTTTACTGAAATAACTCACAAATACTGAGGAAATTATTCATTAAATATAATTAAAGTGACCAAAACTGTACAGCATCTAACACACGTGGGAAAAGGGGGGGAGCTGCTGTCTATATATAATTTTCATTTAATACTACTAAAGAAAATCACGATGAGGGTGCTCAAAGATGAGTATAGCTGTGAAAAATGAAGGTGAGGGAAATTAATTTATCTGAACAGGATTAGAGCAGCAGAAAAATTGGCATCATGTTATGTTATAATAAACTGAAATATCTATAATAGTAAAAACATAATAATGGCAGTAATCTATTCAGTTTTAAAGTTGGAGGCCCAAGAGATTGATCAAATTTATAAAAATAAACATCCAAATAAAATGAACCAAATTCTAGATTTTGTAATAGAGTGGAAACTCATTGTAGGGGGAAAAAAAGGTTATATACAGAAATAAGTAGTAATATACCTGACTTTATTAGCTCAAGTTACTGCAAGTTAAAAGGAAACTCATTTAAGCAAGAAACAGCTAACATTTCTAATGTATTCATTAAAAAGTCATTATCTTGTTAAATATACATACATGCTGTTTTCAGTACTTAAACAATATCCCCCGTGAGTTTTTTTTTTGCTTTTTTACCTCTATATTATATGTTACTATTAAAAAAAGACACACGCACGCATGCACGCACACACACACACGCACCGAGCAAACACATTATTTCCTTGAGTTCTGGCTTCATTAAGTTCTTTTATTGTAAAATCCCTGAAAATAGCTGCCTTTTCTATCTCCAATTCTTCATGTAACATTTCTTTTTTTTATAGTAGATGCGTTACGATATAATTTATATGATATACAATTAATGCCTTTAAAAGTGTACCGCTCCGTGTTTTAGTATATACACAGGTATATGTAACCGTTATCATTGTGGGTTTTAGAACATTTTCATCACCTAACAAAGAAGCCCTGGACCCTTCACCTATTGTGTGTTATGATTCACTAATCAAAGCCAATGCAATTTGTCCGTGAAACAACCTGGGTTTGTTTATTATTTATTTATTTATTGAAAGCATTCTCATGTCATTGTCCTTTCTCCGCACTCTGTGCTCATCTCCGTCATAACCACCCGGATCTTAACTGACAGATCCTGTGACATGGAGAAGGCCTCTCGTCTCAACTCAGTAAAAATTGACCCACAAAAGAACAAGCTAAAAATAGTAATTGAATGCCCTCTCCTGGACTGTCTGGGCAAGGACTTTCTAAAGAGAGTCTGGGTCTGATTTCTCAAACCCTGGGACTCAAGAGGAGATTGATGAGCCTCATTGCGAGGTCTGGGTGCAAGAGTGTGACAGATGGCCTCGTCAGAGCCCTCATGGCGATGATCCTTATGTCTGATACAAGCGTGATTTCCGCTGACTCTTCTTCTGATGAATCTGGAGATGAACTGAAGAGCCTTGGCCACTTTTACTTGGATGTCTTGGTTTTCAAAAATAAAAAAGACCAGGGGTTAGGCCATTGTCACTCTGTTCCCAGGAGGACCGAAGGCGCTCCGCTATGGTTCGAGTTCCATGGGAAGCTGAGGCGGTTTGTACTTGTTAGGCCTCTTAGAGACCATTGAACAGCTGACTATGATCCCCACAACCCTTCACACCACGATAAAGGAAAAACAGGTCAGGCTTTCTGGTTTGGATACTGAAGCCACCACCATCACTGACATCATTATTCAAGCTTGACTATGAATACCTTCCTTAAAGCCTTTACAAACTTCTGTTTTTATGGCCCTCAATGCTGAACGTATAGATGTCCTGCCCAAACTCACTCCTGCTTACCTTCATTTCCAAACTGTGATAGAAATTGCTTCAATCAGGACCCTTATTTTGAGGCATGTGAAATATCATGAACCTGCCCTAATACATACACCTAATGCTCTTGTGTCTCAGAAACAATATTGGTGGCCCAGGGGAGAAGAAATCTCTTCCCTCACTCATGACGGTAAAGAAGTCGATGTTCTCTGTAACGCCACAGTACTTTTCCACTCCATCATTCCCTCTGGCCTGTAAGAAGGCCGTAGGCACCTAGAGATTCACCATTGATAATAGGCCGTTCAGAGTGCCAGTGGGTGTTTGGCACCTGCAGTGCTATGATGGTTACGTTTAAGTGTCATCTTCACAGGATGAAGGAATACCTAGAAACTGGAATACCTAGAAAATTAGTTTTTTGTGTGTCTGTGAAAGTGTTTCTAGATGAAATTAGTTTGTGAATCTGAGTGGATGAGGTAAGATCCATCCTTAATATGGGCAGGCCCTATCCAATCGGCTAGGGGCCTGAAGAGAAAAACAACAGCAATAACAAACACACAGATAAAAGTTTAATGTGTCTATTCATCTGCTTGGGCCGAGACATACTATTCCTTTCTTGTTCTTGTTTGTAAAAAGCTCAGATTTCCTAGGCTTTGAGCTCCAGGGTTTACACCAGTGACTCCCCTGGGTTCTCAGGCCTTCAGCTTCAGACTGAAAGTTACGTGACCAGCTTCCCTAGCTCTGAGGTCGTTGGATTTGGCCTGAGCCAGTCCATTGGCATTGCAGGATCTGCAGCTTATAGATGGACTGCTGTGAGACTTCTCAGCATCCATAATTATGTAAGCCAATTCCTCTAATAAATCTCTCATCTGTCTCTCTGTCTGTCCGTCTGTCTATCTATCTGTCTGTCGCCTATCTATCCATCCATCCGTCCATCCATCCTATTCTTTCTCTCTAGAGAATCCTAGCTAATACAGTTATCTAGCTGACACTGTAACTATTAATGAAGACACTGCAAAGGAAGCTTGCTATGAAGAAATTGATACTGCAAATGCCCTTTTCAGCATCCCTCTCTACTTGGATGGTCAGAATTGGTTTCTCTTCAGGTGGAGTGTGCCCAATACACCTATAATTACCTTCCAAAAGGCTCTGTACATTTTCAGGCTATCTGAAATTTATGGGTAAACCATGACTTGAAATAAGTGCCACAAGAACCACTGACTTCCCACTGTGAAAATGACATCCTCCTGGTGGACCTAGACAAGGACACCATTCAATAAGCACTTGATAATCTTTTAATCCACATGCTAGGGTTTTCAAATTCACCAACTCTTTATTCTGCAAATTAAGACCTACAGTTGTGATTATCCAGTGAGTTTCTTTTTTTTTTTTTTTTTTTTTTTTTTTTTTTTTTTTTTTTTTTTTTTTTTTTTTTTTTTTTTTTTTTTTTTTTTTCAGTTATTTTGTTTTTCAGCTCCAGGATTTTTATTTTTTAATAATTTCTCTTTATCGGTATTCTCTATTTCATTTGACACTGTTATTGCACCTGTCTTTACCTTTAAAATCATGGCATCCATTAGTTATTTGAACATATTTATAATGACATTTTTAAAGTCTTTGTCTGTTAAATCTCAAGTATTTGTTTTCACAGGTAGTTTCTTTACCTACTTTTTGTTTTACTGGAAATGGGTCATGCTTCACTGTTGCTTTGCATGCCTCAACTTCTTGCTGAAAATTGGCCGTTTTAGGCATATATTTTGACAACTTTGGGTACTGGCAATCCCCAGGACTCTGACAACATAGAAGTGAAATGTCTATAAGATATTTCGAATGACTTTTATGTTTTAATTTTTTACCAGTTTCACTGATAATTGGTGTCCATGGAGTTCCTTTTGCTGCCATGCTACAAGTAAAACCTTAACATTTTCAGTTGATGCAAATTCTGTTCAGTTTTTCACCTCTACCACTCCGACAAAAATTACTCTGCTCAGTAATAATCTTCATGTTGGTAAATCAAGTAATCAATTTATTTTTGATTTCCATTTTATTTTGCATGTCAGCAGCATTTCAAGAAAATGATTAGTATTTTCGATGAAAAAATAAAAACAAATGTAAGTTAACAAAATTAAAAAGAATTAAATGAATTTAAAGGACATCATGTTATCCTTCTGAAGTCATTGGCCATTCTTTAATATCCTTTTTTGATAGATTTTTTGTTTTTCCAATTTCCTAACCTCTAAATATTGAAAATTCTCACTAAGCATTCCTTGGGTCTCTCTTCTATCCAAATTCACTTTGTTAGTAAACATATCACATTCCTGATTAAAATGAAAATTTCTAGTAAATAATTCCCTGTTGCATTACAGACTAGCTTATCAGGTAACCTAATAAAAAGCTCCGCTTAGATTCTATGTCATATGCTAATTTCCCCTACCTTTTGGTATCAACCAAACCAAATCCTCCTGCACTTTTTCTCAGCTAAGCTATTGACAACTCCATTCTCTCAGTTGCTCTGGCGACAAAATATTGGAGTCACTTTTGGCTTCTCACTTTCTCACCCCGTATTCAGTCCATCAGCAAATGCTATCAACTCTACCTTCAAGATATATCTAGAATCTTATCAATCATCCTCATCCCAAATGCAGCCACCCTATTCTCAGGCACTCTTGCATAGCCGTACTGGTTTTTCTGATACTACACTTGCCCTCCTATAGTTTGTTTTCAACAAAACAGCCAGAATGATCCAATTAAATCTGCGTGAGACTGTATCACTCCTTTATTCAAACCTACAATTGTTCTTTAACTCACATAGAATAAAAGCTAGCTTCCTTACAGTGGTCTACAAAGCGTAGCCAATCTGCCCTTAACAATATTACACTAATCTACTCAGGATCTCATAGCGAAATATGATAGAATGGGTGGCATAAACAACAGAAATTTATTTATCAGTGTCTGGAGGCTGGGAAGTTCAAGCTCAAGGTGCCACCATTGATCTTTTGTTCCTAAAGAGGATTTCTTCCTGCATTGCAGACATTCACATCCCTTTGTGTCAGCCCAGAGAGCAAGAAAGTGCCAGTGTGTCTCTCTGTTTTGTAAAGACACCAACTCCGTTAGACTGGGACCCTCGTTTCATCACCTCATCTAAGCCTGTTTGCCTCTTAAAGGATTCATCTCCAAATGCCATCACCGTGAAGAGGAGGACTTCAGAATATGAGCCTGGGGGCAACACAGACATTCAGTCTGTAACACTGTTGACCCTCATCTTCTATTCATTTTCTCTTGATTATTCCTCTTCACCCAGCTGAACTTCTCATTCACTGAGCAGAACGGACACATTTCTTCCTGGCTGTCTTTAATGCTTCTTTCTCCATCTCTTGAAAATATAGTCTCCCAAATTACCCCTATAGTCTGTTCTTGCAACTTCTTCCATATTTGGTTGATCTCAGCAAATCCTATCCCAGATCTTCTATTAAATATCACAATGTTTTCACTCTCCTACTTGCTTTATAATTTCATAACACTAACCATTTTAATATTTGAGTTCATTTGTATTGTCTGTCTCCTACGGTATTTAAACTTCAGTAGAACAGACATTGTTCCTATTGCTTTATTTACTGCCATATCTCTAACATTGCAGTCATGCACAACATATTATAGAGGCTCAATGTGTGTTTTCAATTTGGATCAAATTGCAATGCATTGTTTTGGGTCCCCTGGTGAATGTATAATTAAAACTATTAAAAATAAAATTACATATTAGTAAAGTAAGTTTTTGTTTGATATACTTTTTTTCCCTTATTAGGTTGTTAATTCTATGGTGTAAGAGCTTTTATGCATTATCCAGTACTTAATGTTGGCAATCTGGACAGCCCCTTGCTCAACATTGGAGTTCAATAAATATTGTTTCAATATATGACTATTTATCTATCTTTCTATCTGTATTTATCTTTCCATCTGTCTATATTAGGCAAGAGTAGCTTGTTGCTGATGGGACTCCTAGTTTAAGACTTTCCGCTTTGTACTGTTAACTCATATCTAAATTATTATGCATTCCTCTGTATTATCTATGTGGTATCTCTGTTAGGAAGTAATCTAAGAAACTCAAAGGAAGGACTCTTTCTTTTAAGCTTAAAAGACAAAATTTGGAGCAATTTAAAATTCTTTTACAGAGAAGTTTATTTTTCTTTTTTTTTTTTTTTTGATTCAGCTGCCTTAGTAAGCTTAGTTTGTCAAAGTAAATGCCACCTGCAACATTATGTATTACATTCATTGAAGTAATTCATTTGTGGACAAATCAGTTGCTGTGTAATGTTTTCCATAATGTCTGGCACAGCTGGTTTTTAATTTGTTTATAAAATAAAACTGTTCCCTTTGGTGTGTTTTCATTTGGATACACAGATTTGTCATGTTTGAAAACAGTATTTTCTTCACTTTATGGGCAAAGAAAAGTGTAATGAGAGAGCAAATGTACACATACAAATGGGCATTAAAAACTTCTAATTAGCTCACTCTTCATTCTAGAAAATAGATAATATTCAAACATACATTACTAGCTATAATCTTAATAAAATACATTTGCTCAATTGGTTTAACCTATATTTCAATTATGGACCCGTCCACCCAAATAAACACATTTGCATAGCACTTTCTAAGACATTTTCCCATTGTTAATACAAACTTAATGAAACAAACATGACAAGAAAATTATCGTCATCTTTAAATGAGAGAAAAATGCCAAAAAATATGAATTAATTTTTCCCTTTATATCTGTGTCAAGATCAATTCCCTGATTCTTACCACTCTACGTCCGTCTACCTCTCAATACTCCACATATTATTCTACACTATCAGTCAGTGATGAACTTGACTTTGCTTTCATTGACATTAATGTGCGATTACATTTTCCTCTAAGATGTATTTAGAATTCAAACTGTTTCAAAGCAAATAAAAGTGATCATAGAATGAAATGAATATGATTCCATTCCAATAGTAAGAAGCCATGATTTTAACATCATTATTATTTGATAGCATTTATTAAGATTAAAAAGCTCAGTTTTATACTTGAATATTTGAGGTAAGTGTGAGATGTGCTGCATTGAAAGAAAATGCATTTCAAAAACGCTCCACGAAACCGTCTTCCATCAACGGGTAAATTAAGTGTACTATGGTTAGTGTTACCGTCATATATGAAGGTTTAGGTTTTTAATTCCTTCATATCTCATTTCTTACGCATTTCAATGATTATATTATGAAACAACCTGTATATTCTGCCCAAGGCTGTCTTTGTATCTGTTGTTCCAACTTGGTGTTGAAATCTATGTTTAACAGCAGCCTGTGTTTTCACAAGCCCTACAGGTGTTGCTGATACAAACTAAGGTACGAGAACTACTGATTTAAAATATGAGCTGAACATTCTGGGTGAAGAATTCCCAAGATGCAGTGGCTCAAATATAATATGTACGTATTTCCCTCAAACAGGACTCCCAATGTAGGCAGACAGCATCCGTCCATGGTGCCCTGGGTACAGATGACACTGACACAGTGGCCCTGTTTCTGTGTCATTCTAAGAATGTTGGAAACTGGCTCACCAACATGCAGTTTTATATCAGCCTGGAAAAGTAGGAGAGACCATGGAACCATTAGTGAGAGCAGTGTTTGCAGCTCCAAAGAGAAACCTCTAGATCTCACTGCATTTATAACTTTAAGTGGATTGCTTAATTCACATGAAGTTCTAAACAGACGTCTCTGTTTACTAGATAGATCTATTCTAGGAGCTTCTTCAAGCCCCCTTCCTTGTGATTTTATTATGGTTGATGTGAATTCTAGGCTTGTCATTCCTGTCATCCTCTAGCCTGCTTAGAAGACACAATGATGAAGAAGCAACTTGGGAGCTACTAATGGAGCAGGCAGTAGTACAGATCATTTCCCCACAAATCTCACTCTCCAGAATGCAGTGCCAGGGCAACACCTGACTGAAAAGGGGGCTGGGAAATCTAATCTAGCAGTCTCCTGGCATGGAAAGGGAATGTGTTCATTGATTAGCTACAAATTGAGCAGTTACAAGATTTATCACAAATGGAAAACAACTGTATATTTTTAGTTCTTACCCAGAAGTTTCATTCTTCAATCCCTTTCATTTGTGTTTGACCTAAGTTTAATCACATATTTACTGGAGCTGCAGAAGCTGGATTTAAAATGCCTTCTCCATTCCATTTGCCCAGATGAAGTCAGGGTCTGCTGTTTTAAATGGAAGACAAGAATAGTTGATACTAGTGAACATTTAGCAGTCTCTACCACACCTTCTCACATATAAAGTTATCAACATTTGTTTAATAAAAGTTGAATATACCTCATGTGCATCGCATTAACCTAAAGCTAATTTTCATTTAGCAAAGTTTTCTGCCAAAAATCAAATGATAATGTAAATGTTCTCGTGTTTTTCTTTCAACTATTGTTGTGTTTTATTTCTCAATTGCAACTATAAGCTAAAAGACTTTATGAATTCTGACTTTGTATTTAACAAGCTTTCATTAATTTAGTGAAATGCTTCTCATTCCGTACTCTAGAATTTTCAAGGAATCATTTTCTAAAGCATCACCTAGGTTTAAGTACATTGCCTTTTTTGGGAACATAGCAGGTGTCACTCTAAATAATTTTCGATGTAACTAATTAACAGCTGTCTCTGTGTAATATTTAAGAAGCAGCATATGTGCTTGCTTAAGAATTCACTCTTTGATAGCTGAATAGTTTGTTCTCAAAGCAAATTATATCTCTAGAAAAAAGGTGGCATTTATCTATAATTAAATCGTTGTTTATCAAGAACATAGTTAAATATTTTCATGTATCGTAGCTAATTTAAGTATGTCATTGGTAGTAAGGCTGTTTCTGTAAGAAATTATTAAATAGAAGAGAAAATAAAGAGGAAGTAGAATGAGGTAAAACAATGAAGAAAAAGGGGAAAATAAAAAGCAGAGGATATAAATCCAGAGAGATAAGCCTCTAGGCTAACTTCAGTGCCAATGAGAATTCTTGGCAAATATCACAGAGCTGATAATAGCATGACTCTGAATTCATAGCAAGTTCAAATAGGCCCTCAACCATTCTTAGTAATTCTGCTTGGCTTCGGATGAGTTCTTAAAAGCTTTTTCTCTCATTTTTAGAAAAGAGTATTAAATTTTCTGATGTACCCAGTTTTTTAATTCCACCTCATCTCTTCTATAACCCTTCTCACACACATGATCAGGTCATATTTTGTGAAGATAATAAAGGTTGGCGGGTAGGAGCTTCCTCATGTTTCTAATGTGCGCCTGAAATTGTCCTCTTCTTTTTGATAGCATGGATAAGCTCTGTTATGGCAAATGTCGCTTCCTCCATGCGTTCTCTATTCCCAGACTCTCCTGTTTCCAGAAAATCCACTCTTTTGATTTCCACCCCTTTCTCATATATCATCATGCTGTTTTCTCTAAAAGGCAATCTCATTAGCATGCCGATTCCTCTAAAACTTGTTTGAACATCAAACTCTTCTTCCATTTCACATCAGCTTTCAGCATGCCACGTCACCAAGTGCTTACCCTCTACTGTCCCTGCACTTGCTCC
>NW_016107857.1:110133-112497 GCF_001604975.1 Cebus imitator
TTGTTTCACTCCATCTTGGTTTTCCCCTCCTCCATTCCACAGAACCTGTTTTTCCCATTGTCACAAATGAGTTCCACGTTGCCAAAACCAACAGTATGTGTTGTTTTTTCTTTCTTTCCTTTACTCACCCTTTCAGAGATATATTTAAGCAAATAGCGAATTCTGCCTTTGTCACATGAAATACTTGTGTTTTGCTTTGTTTAGATACCTTGATTATATTTTTGGGTTGCCTCATTTATCTGCTGCTGCTTTTCTAGACCTACCTTTTCTATGTAACTCCTAAATATCGTGTTTTTAATAGTATCTTTCTTCTCCCCTGGAGTCCAAATGAATTGAGAAATGAGAGAAGTATGTTAGATAAGAGAAAAATATATTATTTATGAATTATGAGGTAGTCACTTAAGATTTTGGCTTATGTGTGTGGGCAAGTAGCCTTCCTAATAACAAACCTGAAAATAGACAGAGCTATTCAGTCTGTGACAATGTGGAAATATATTAGGTCTTCTCCCACAGAGATTGAGCCTTCACCAAGTAGCTGAGAAAAATAGTGAATGCTCTCTCCAGAAGTTGATTTCCAAGGTAAAGAAGAGAAGACAGAGCTCAGCTTGAACAGAATCACCATCATAAACTGAAAGGTTATATACACCTTTATGGTAGAGAAACCAGAAGTAACACTTTTACACTCTGTGGAAGGATAATACTGTGGATAAGCATCAATGTGTATAGACATTCTCATAATAGCAAAGAATTCTGGAAGTTATAAGAAATGGACCCATGTGACATATATATGCCAGTTCCATAAAGCTGGTGATCAGTTGTTTTCCTTTTAATCTCCCTACAAACTGACATATATGCTCATTTGTGGCTTGAATAACATAAAAAGAAAAGTCCTTGAGTCCAGGGTCTTCATTTTGTTCAATGTTCTATCCCCAGTGTCTACAATGGAAACCACAGTGCAGTAGGCAATTGTAGAGCAAATGAATAAATGGATGCAAAAACAAGACAAACATACAGATGAGAGCTGTATCAGTAGTATATGAAAAGCTAAGTGAGGGCAACCGAAAGAGCTACAGGTGCTCATCAGTAAAAGAGATTACTGCTTTCCAGGTTGATCAGGAAAGACTGTAGAGGGTATGATTGTGCTAAATAGGATGGTTGAGGAGATTAGTATCACCAAAAGTAAAGTTTTAAAGATTACAAGACATTGTTTAGGTTTATGAAATTTAATGGAGTGGACATTACATGAAAAATTCTTTGTTTACTACTGCGGTATAAAGAAATATAAAATATATAAAGTCATATATTTTAATTTTACAATTAATTTTTCTATTGTACTTATGTGACGTTACTGATTTTAATAATTTAACTTTGTAAACTTCTGTATTTTAGAGACTATTATGTAGACCTGGGCATGTGTGCATATATGTGTGTGAATGTGTATTCATGTATGTGTGCTTGTGTATAAATGCACCTACCAAAAATACTGTTTTATGATTTAGTAAGGTTTTGTTTAAAAACCTGAGCAACATTTAAAACTATGCTTTTTTATTAATCCTAACTTAGTTCCCAAAATTGCAAATTGTTTCTGCCTAAATTTTCAGAAAACTGACATTATGTCAAAAGCATTCTTTTTTAATTACTCTAGTTTATATATTCTGTTTTTCCGACTCCCAAGTTCTTTTAGCATAACTTTTTTTTAGGTTTCATTTTTTGCAAACATTCTAAAGTAGAAATGAGAGCAATTGCATCCTATTTTGTTTTTCAGAGTTCTATTAGTAGCAGTATGAAGCAACACAGCCTGAAAAATAGCATGTAAAATTTATTAGCTCTAAATTGGTTTACTGGAAAATTAATGTGAGATTGGAAAATTTTCTAAGTTTCTTTGTCAGTAAGAACAAATATTTAAGAATATGAAATAATTGAGAATAGCTCAGAGAAGATTCCTGTTGTTTCCTGCTAGGAGATTTAATACTTTCCTGATTCTTTTCCTATCATGTCACACAGAATGCATTGTATTAGACAACCAGCAAGTATTAAAAGAATTCTATTGCGAATAAGACAGCTTTCTCAGATCTACAGACTGCTTCTGATTTTTATTTTTTCATTCTATTTATATTGATTAGAATATGTGAGTAGCATCTATTAGATTGACTAACTAGGATACATGAATAGTATCTATTAGATTGACTAACTCAGCTTATGAATAAAAATTATTATTGTTTTGAGTTAGCTTATACCTTGAACTATATGTTTTTGTTTTGCATAGTACTTATCTAAAAGTCCCAGGAAGGTCAGTTTCATTATTTTTCTATATGACAGGTATTTTAGTCACACTGCAGAACGGAGTACTATTGTAATCGTCAC
>NW_016107857.1:112615-143887 GCF_001604975.1 Cebus imitator
GCCTCAGCCTCCCGAGTAGCTGGGACTACAGGCACGCACCACCATGCCCAGCTAATTTTTTGTATTTTTAGTAGAGACGGGGTTTCACCATGTTGACCAGGATGGTCTCGATCTCTCGACCTTGTGATCCACCTGCCTCGGCCTCCCAAAGTGCTGGGATTACAGGCTTGAGCCACCGCGCCCGGCCGCAATCCTTTTTTAAAAACCATACCATGTTCAGTGCTGTGAAGATTTTGTGTGAAGTAGACATGTAGCAAGATCTAACTTAGTGGCAACTAGGCCATGCGCATTTGATGCCTGACCACTGTGAAACCATGAGCAGGAAGAATGAGTGTTACCCATCAGTCTTATCTTATAACTCTCATCTTCAGAAATTTGTGAATAACTAGATATTCACTGGTTCTTAGCTATATGTAATAGCTTTAAAAATAGTACTTATGAGAGATTTCTATAATAAAAAACACTCTGATTTCTCTAAAAGATATTCCATACAAATGGAGACAAAAAAAGAGCAGAAATAGCTAGACTTACATCAGATGAAAGAGATTTCAAGCCAAAGCTATAAAAAAAGGCAAAGAAGATCACTATATAATTAAAAAGGAGTTAATTCAACAATAATATATAACAATTACAAATATATAGGTACCCAGTAACTGAGAACCCTGAAATATAAAGCAAATATTATTAGAGCTAAAACAGAAATAGACTCCAAATAATAGTTGGGGAATTCAGCAGCTCATTTTCAGCATTGGACAGATTATCTAACAGAAAATCAACAAAGAAACACCAGGCAATCTGCATTACAGACCAAATGGACCTAATAGACATTTACAGAATATTTCATACCTCTGCAGAATACACATCCTTCTCATCAGCACATGGAACAATCTCTGGGATAGAACATATGTTAGCCTATAAAACAAGTCTTAATAATTGTTTTAAATAAATTACGTGGGTTTTTTGTTTTTGTTTTTTTTTTTCCTGAAAAATACGGGCTAAAAGTAGAAATCAAGAGGAACTTTGGAAATTACACAAATAAATGGAAACAAAAAAACATGCATTAAACAACACACCCCTGAATGAAACAGTGAGTCAATGAAGAAATTAAAACGGAAAATTTAAAATATTTTGAAATAAAATGAAAATACAGCTTACCAAACCTATGGGATACAGCAAAAGCACTAATAAAATGGAATATTTCAGCAATAAAAATGTACATCAAAAATGTAAAAAGACTTCAAATAAACAACCTAATCATTCATCTCAATGAACTAGAAAAGCAAGAGCAAATCAAACCCAAAAATTAGTAGAAGAAAAGATAAAGATCAGAGCATAAATAAATGAAATTGAGACCAAAAAGTACTAAAGATCAGTGACATGAAAAGTTGTTTAAAAAATGTTTAACAAATTAACAAACTTTAGCAAAACTATGAAAAAAAGACCAAAGTAAAATCAGAGATGGAGGAGGAGGCATTACAACTGATACCATTTAAATTCAAAAGATCATTAGAAAGTATTATGAGCAACTATATGCAAATAGATTGGAAAACCTACAAGAAATGGATACATCCCGAGACATACACAATTTATTACTATTGAATTCTGAAAAAATAGAAAACGTGAATATGACACATAATTATTAAGCACACCTTTTCTTTGAGGTGAAGATCAAAATCTCTCCTCCAAATATTATTTTCATTTGGCAATGAGAGAATAGCTATGACAGTCAACACACATTCAGAAGTGACCGTTATCTCAAGCTATATATTTATTTATGGTCATTTCATTTCAATTTGATATTTTCTATTTTGATTTTTAAAAATTATTCTAATTTTATAATTGATAAGTTTAATATTATTATTGCATTTTCTCTGCACTGATTTTTGTTTACACTTTTGCAAATTATGAATATTGTTTCAATAAAAAATGGTGATTTTAATTTTTCTGGGAGAATATGTAGAATAACTGCTATCTCCCTGGTGTATGTTAAAAAATAGGAAATAAAAGATCAAATGTGGAGCAAGAAATAGAGATTGAGACAGCATTAACTTGAGTTTATCTTCACCTTTCTGTTATTTAAATATAATCCAGAGTATTATTTTGTATTCTTTAAAAATATTTGTCTACATAATTATCTTACTTAAAAATGTTGAATAATATTAGATAAGCATGTACATAAGAAATTAGCTCTTCAGATCTCATAATTAACTTTTCTATTTTTTAACTAATTTCATTTTTCCTAATTTATTGGGGGGACCTATTCATTAATCTAGCAAATATTTACTGAGGGCTTATTAGATACCTAGTGTAGCTCTGATTCTCAAAGAGCTTAAATTCTAACAGTAATATTTATCTAGCACATGATAGTAATTTTCAATATTCAAGAGAATAAACAAGGATATAACACATAATTTCTATCACATTAGCACCTCATTTTTTATTGTCTTAAAAATATTTATTGATCATGCACCATGAAAAGGTCATTCTTCTAAGCTACAGAGATTCATTGGTAGAAATCAATGTCAAATATTTACTTTCTTGCTGAGTTTATTTTGTAATGCCAGCTAATCCTCCAAGCAGAGCTACACAGAAGTAGAGCTGAGTGAGCCCAGCTCAGATTACCTAGAAGACATTTTTAGTTTCTGTCTGATCCAGAGACTAAAGAATTGTTGGGTTCAGCCACTAAAATGTTGAGTGGTTTGTTTAAAGCAATAGGTAACTGATGCAGGCCAATGCACGTGATATGAAATAACTCATAATATATTAGAAGGGTAGTTCTCACTATTTTGGAGTCAGAATTGCTGTACACTCTCAACTATTGTGGGCTTCAAGAGCTTTTTTTTTTTTTTTTAATGTGGGCAGTATCTATTGATATTTACCATATTAGATATTGAAATTGAGAAAAAATTCAATTTGTTTAAAAGTAACAATAGTTAACCTAGTATAGGTTAACATAATATATTTTTATAAAAATTGAATATTCTCATATCCAAACTATTAAAATAATCAGAAGGATGGCATTGTTTTACATTTTTGCATATCTCTTTAATCTCTTACTACTTAGATGACAAATTTTTATATCAGCTTCTTCATTCAATCTACTATACTATCTTGTTTTCTCTGAAAAAAAAAATGAAGAAAAGATCCTCATTTTCTCTTGCCACTGCCAAGCAAAAAGTGCTTGTTGCCTCCCACCACGATTCTGAGGCCTCCCTAGCCGTGTGGAACTGTTAAGTCCAATTAAACTTCTTTTTCTTCTCATTCTCAGTTCCGTCTTTATCAGCAGTGTGAAAACAGACTAATATAGTAAATTGGTACCAGTAAAGCGGGGCACTGCTGAAAAGGTACCCAAAAATGCAGAAGTGACTTTGGAACTGGGTAGCAGGCAGAGTTTGGAACACTTTGGAAGACTCAAAAGAAGAGAGGAAAATGTGGGAAAGTTGAAACATCCTAGAGACTTGTGGGGAATGGCTTTGCCTAAAAGCCTGATAGCAATATGGAAGATAAGATCAAGGTGGAAGTGATCCTAGATGGAGATAAGGAACTTGTCAGGAAATGGAACAAAGGTGACTTTTGTTATATAATTAGCAAGGAGACTGGCCCCATTTTGCCCCTGCCCTAGAGATTTGTAGAGCTTTTAACTTGAGAGAGAGAATTTAGGGTATCTGGTGGGAGAAATTTCTAAGCAGCAAAGCGCTCAAGAAATGACTTGGGTTCTGTTAAAGGCATTCAGCTTTATAAGGGAAGCAGAGCATAAAAGTTTGGAACATTTGCAGCTTGACAATGTCATAGAAAAGAAAAACCTGTTTTTCTTGGGAGAAATTCAAGCTGGCTGCAGAAATTTGCATAAATAGCAAAAAGTATATAAAGTTAATCCCAAAGACCATGGGCAGAATGTCTCCAGACCATGTCAGAGACTTTCATGACAGCCCCTCCCATCAAGGACCTGGAGGCCCAGGAGAAAAAGTGGTTTCATGGGCTGGGCCCAGGGTTCCCATGCTGTGGGCAGCCTAGGGACTTGGTGCCCTGTGCTCCAGCTGCTCCAGCTGTGGTTGAAGGGGCCAATGTGCAGCTCATGGTGTGGCTTCAAAGGGTGGCAGCCACAAGCCTTGGCAGCTTCACATGGTGTTGAGCCTGAAGATGCACATAAGAAAAGAATTGAGGTTTGGGAACCTCTGCCTAGATTTCAGAAGATGTATAGAAACACTGGGATGCCCACGCAGAAGTTTGTTACAGGAGTGGGGCCCTCATGGAGAACCTCTGCTAGGGCAATGGAGAAGGGAAATGTGGGGTTGGCACTCCCACACAGAGTCACTACAGGGGCACTGCCTAATGGAGCTGTCAGAAGAGGGCCATCATCCTCCAGACCCCAGAATGGTATATCCACCAACAGGTTGAACCATGTGCCTGGAAAAGCAATAGTCCACTTAACACCAGCCCATGAAAGCAGTCAGGCGGGAGGCTACACCCTGCAATGCCACAAGGGCAGAGCAGCCTAAGACCATGGAACCCACCTCTTGCATCAGCATGACTTGAATTTGAGACCTGGAGTCAAAGGAGATCATTTTGGAGATCACTCAACCTCAAATAGTTGTACAATGGTTTTTCTTCAAGACAACCATCATGAAGCAAAAGTGCTTTGTAGACACTTGCCATTTTATCATACGTAATATGAAAATGGTGTCTATTTGAAGATCAAGATCGAACGGAATCAGAAATTATTATTTTATCCGCATCATTGCTAAATAAGATTGGCTTTTAAAAAATTACAAGTAGATGGTGAAGAGTGTAATGAGTACTGATACAATGTCTACTAGTGTGATTTAGTACACTAGTACTACTAGCACACAAATCCTTTGATTAGTGACATGAAGTCAACAGTTGTACCCATCATTGCTTCTATATCATCAATGTGAATGACACAGTGAAAAAGGATGATAGTATCATTCTATTATTATGACAGTTTTAGCCTCACAGATGCCCTATGAAGGTCTCAAGGACCCATTTAGTCCTCCAGAATACATTAACAATTTTTTTCAGACAATAAATACGTGGGGAAAAATAAATGCCATAAGGGGGATTAGGGATATTGGAAAAGGGGATGATTTGTGATTTGTGAGCAGGGTGACCAGTTTGAGACTATAAGAAGGTAATCTTTGAGCAAAGACAAGGGAATAAAGAAGTATGTTATTAAAATATATGGGGGAGGAATACACAAGGCAAAGAATATAACCAATACTAATCACCTAGACATTTTTCACGAACAGTATTGCATGCTTTTGAGGGGAGAAGTTATATGACTTAATTTTTGAAATAATCATTTTAGTGTAGAACATAAGCAATAAATGTATAGTTGAGCACACTATGAATTATGAGACTATTGTAGATGAGATAACCTAATGGTTTGGACTATATTGGTAGCATTTGAAATGTGTAGGATAAAATGGTTAAATAATGGATATGTTTGGAGGATGGAGCCATAAGAATTTTCTAATGAATTCTGTGCACAGTGTGAGAAAAAGACTACCCCAGAAAGACTAAATTTCTCCATCTGAGAAAATAAAATGACAATATTTTCATTAGTCATTACCACTGGATTAAAATTATCTTCTTTTTTACATGCTATAGTTGATATATCTTTTAGATAGACAAAACCGCATTTTATTGCACATCCCTTTAAAATGCTCGTCAGGTACTGAGTTTTGGTTTTTAAACCTTTTGCAAAATGCATATAGCTGAATTTTTCCCCCAAACTTATTTGTCTTTTACAAGAGAAATTTAACACCTTCACGTTTACTCTGTTTATTGATTCTTGGACTTATATTTCTATTTTACGTCTTATATTTATTTCTTTCTGTTTATTTTTCTGTCCTTAACTGCACTTATTTTAGTAGTTCCATGTCTTTTATTGTAGATACTGGATAGTAATGTGCATTCAGCTTATTGTTACCAGTGCTTAGTCTTAACTTATTAGTATCTTACAAATTTTATAAATTCTTACAAATATTTTGAATTAAATAACATTTGACTTCATTAAACAAATAATACTATTAACAGGGTTTTTCTTCCCTTTTCCTATGTCCAATCATACAAAGATCAAGGAAGGGTAAGTTTTAAAGACTCATAGAGTGATAAATTATATAAATTGTTGTATAACTGATCTGTCAGACTGGTGTTACTTTATGCAGTGGAGAGAAGTTCGCTTAAGGTCTGTCTTCCTTCAGGGAAAGGAAGAAGCACAACAGGGAGAATATCTAAACCTCTGGGCCACGGATGTCACAGAATGGCATCCATCTATGAACTAGAGATGTGAAAACTCTGTTGGAAATGCTGGGGTGCTTTGGGGCCAGAACATCACCATGTTAGAACAGTGAGAACTTAGCTATTTTTATTTGAGATGACTCATGATATTTTCAATGATAAAAACAATTTATTTTTGTGTTAATTGTGGCATCATTCTAGCATTTTGTTAAGACAGGCTAGGTAGACTAAGGTAATTATTTTAAGATAATATACTTAGAATTTATAATATATTACCCTCAGGTGTGCACCATAGATATGAAATGTGTCAATAAAAATCACTATAAAAAACAAATTGACCACACAGTTTTTCAAAAATTGTAGAATAAGTAAACAACAGCAACACAGAATGAAGAATATTTGATTCACACAAATGCAAATTTTCAGGTAACAGATACATATGAAACCATGTATCCGCAAAAACAGCTTTTGCATTGGTTTTAAACAGTTACAGAAATGTTAATAGACATTTTTCATGTATTAGGTCTTAAAAGAAGTGTCAGATAATTTTAATTTTTTTTTTTGAGGTGGAGACTCGCTCTGTTGTGCAGTGGTGCGATTTCAGCTCACTGCAACCTCTACCTCCTGGGTTCAAGCTATTCTCCTGCCTCAGCCTCCTGAGTAACTGGGGAAAAAAAGCACAAAAATTAATAAATTACTAGCAAGTTTTGCCGCTTATAAGTACATGCAACCTTAGCAATAAAAAATAAAAATACATTATTCAGATAGAAAAATATATTGAGATATAAAATAGATACAACTGAGAGTGTATTATGTATAACTTTATGCTAATAAATTGAAAATTTAAGAATAATGTTTTTCTAGAGGAAAAACATAATCTATAAAGGAGTCATTATATGTAATTGATAAGAAAGAAAAAACTGGCCGGGCACGGTGGCTCAAGCCTGTAATCCCAGCACTTTGGGAGGCCGAGGCGGGTGGATCACGAGGTCAAGAGATCAAGACCATCCTGGTCAACATGGTGAAACCCCGTCTCTACTAAAAATACAAAAAATTAGCTGGGCATGGTGGCGCATGTCTGTAATCCCAGCTACTCAGGAGGCTGAGGCAGGAGAATTGCCTGAATCCAGGAGGCGGAGGTTGCGGTGAGCCGAGATTGCACCATTGCACTCCAGCCTGGGTAACAAGAGTGAAACTCCGTCTCAAAAAAAAAAAAAAAAAAAAAAAAAAAAAAAAAAAAAAAAGAAAGAAAAAACTACTTTCTTAAACATCATACAAGCCTTTGATTATCATATAAATGAGTGTTATCAAACATGCATGGAAAGAAACATAGAGAACATTGGAAATCTCACTACTCCAATTTATGAAGCTAGAATGATGGTTAGTAACTGATAGGTTTGGCTGTGTCCCCACCCAGATCTCATCTTGAATTCCCACATGTCGTGGGAGGGATCGGTGGGAGGTGATTGAATCATGGGGGCAGGTCTTTCCTGCACTGTTCTCATGGTAGTGAGTAAGTTTCATGAGATGTATAAGGGAAAGTTTTCCTGTACAAGTTCTCTTCTTTTGTTTGCCTCCATGTAAGACCTGCTCTTCACCCTCTACTGTGATTGTGAGGCCTCACCAGCCATGTGGCACTGGGAGTCTATTAAACTTCTTTCTTTTGTAAATTTCCCCACTTAGAGTATATCTTTATCAGCAGTGTGAAAATGAACATATAGTAACTATAATCCTAGATGTAGGTTATAGAGATAATGAAGGTGAAAAAGGATTTCCAAACTAGAAACACTTTAAAAAATGTTGATGTATCTCTCCACATCAGATTCAAGTTAGCCTAAGAAAGGCTACATATAACCGTATGAAAAAGCAATTCCGAAATATTCACAAACACACTATGTCAAATAGTTTCTGTTGACCTACTTTACACATAACAGTTCAAATAGCCTTTATAGCCTGCCACGAAATTTTCCTGTAGGCCTTTTAAACTTATCCTTAGTATTCTTTACATGATTCTTATTTTCTCAATGCAGCTATATAATTATGTTTCAGACGCAAGAATATCAGGGCTGTTTTTTTTTTTATTGAGTTAGTGTTCGTTTTGGCAGTTACTATAATTGCATATTACTGAATTCAGGAACACTGGCCAGAAAAATAAAATGAGAGCTGTTGCAGCGCTATTTCAGCTCACATACCAGCTTCTGTATAAATGACTTCCCAAGCACGCCACTCCTCTCTCTCTAAAGGCTTCCAAAACACAACAAAAGGAGCATGATCAACAGCATTTTTTAAACTCAAGGCAAAACAAGTGGCAGGAAACCAAAATATAAAAGGAACAGAGCATTCTCTATAATTACACTTTCAAAAATGTTTCATTGCATATGTTGTCAACAGTTCTTATTTTGTATGTTTAATGTTATTCATAGTTTCTGAAATATATGATTTTTAAGAATTCCTATTAAGGCAGAAGTCCTCTTCTGTTAAGCTAGTATGAATAAATGACAAAAGTAAACTTTTATGATATATTATAGAAGGTTAATTGTTTTCTGAGTGAAAACATCGTCATTTCAAAGTGATGGGAGAGAGACTTGCAAATTCAGGGAAATTAGAAATGTAAATAGTTAACTCAGATTAACAAAGGAGAAAAACAATAGCATTCACAAGTAATTATAAAAATAACACTAGGGTTTTCTTAGTAACTCAAGTCATTTAATTCTTATTAAAAGCACAAGATTTAATTTTATATAAAACATTTACTGTGCTGTTACTTTGTATCATATTAACAGTAAAAGTTGCTTATGAGATCATAAAGTTATAAGCTATGCTTTATAACTAAGCACAGTCTGATTTTGTCCTTATGTGCTGAACAGAAATTCATATTTTCGTAGCTCTGGAAGCTAGAAGTCAAAGATCAAAGTGTTGACAGAGTTGATTTCTTCTAGACCTCCCTCCTTGGCTTGTAGATGTTCATTCTTCTTTGCATGTATTCCTATGATCCTCCCTCTCTCCGTCTCTCAATCTTCTCTTCTTATAAGAATACAGGACCTCTGGCCCATTGGATTAATGCCTACCTATAAGACGTAATTTTAATTTAATTACTTGTTTAAAGATCCTATCTCCAAATATAGTCATTATAAGGTACTGGGAATTAAGATGTCAACATGTGAAGTTTAGAGGGGACCCAATTCCGCTATAGCAAATGCCTACACACTTTTGAATAGTGGGGTAAATGAAATAATGATTGGTAAAAACCAGTGTATAGAGAGAAGGGTTCTTAGGTTCCCATCTTTACCATTCTAGCTGCTACACTCCCTGTTAGGCACAAATCAAATTTGCTTGCCTTCAATGAGTCAGAATTTTGGTAAAACCACAGTCATTTGCGAGTTACCAAAATATGTATCCAAATAACCAAAATGTCTTTGAATAATTTGACCACTTTAAATTTGTTATTCTTTGGATATTCATCTGATAACCAGTGACAGGAGAACAAAAAGCATCTGTGGAAAGCTCCTGTTTGCAACTCTGAGGTGTTGTCTGGTTTCTACAGGAGTATCCTAAGAAAACCGAGACCTCACTAAGCATCTAGTCACAGCCAGCCACACAAACACGAGGGCTCTTCCTAGCACTGTGTAAATCTGTAGACTCTAGTACTTTCATGAGCCCAAAAACAAGTTAACTGGTTCCTAATTTTAAAAATCTGGATGTAAATTAATAGTCACAATTAGTTTAATTCCAGTGAAATCATTAGTAGCACTAGGCTGGTAATGTTTTAATTCCTGGTTGTGAGATTTTCCCAGGGGAAGTTCATTATATCTAAAAAGAACGTAAAAGTATTAGCGTAATAAAAGTCAATGAACTCCCAAAGAACAAATAACTATGAAGCGCAGGCTAAAGAATGTTATGTTTCACTTTTATTGTAAGGAAACTTGATATTGGAGCAATGTGACACAAAGATGGCATGCCAGGAATCTGTAGAAATACAGTGTTGAGAAGGGCCAAGAAGACAGCATATGAGAAGGCGAGGTGGTGTGATGGTTTCTCCCAGTTAATGGAACAAAATCTCCAGTGTGGATTGGATATAGAGTGTGAATAATTAGAAGAGAGTTACCTGATAGTTGTTCAATATTGCGGTTTGTTCAGGATGTTAAGCCAAGTGTTAATCTTTTTGATATACAAGATTATGATGTTAATTATGCGTTTATTTTGGACTAGTTACTGGGGAAAGTTCTAAATATCAAGAATCAATAATGGAAATGCACTGGTTTTTCATGTGCAATCTGTGGAGCTTTTTATTTTTCCAATTCAACTAATACTTTAGTTTGAATTAAGTTTCATTAACATTTAAGCACTGTAGACTTAATGGCAAAAATATATTCATAAATAATATTAAATAGGCAATGCTTGCTTTTTAATTTAATCAGTAACATTATCAACATAGATTAGTGGAATTAAAATGTGATGTCTCCTCTTGTTCTTTATTTCTGCCCTTATAATACAGCAGTAAAATATAAGTCAGTGCTTTTCAGCATAGTCAAGAAATTATGGCTTTGGGCTAACTATGGTTTGATTAATGCAGATGTTAAATCTAATTTGATCTAAATTCTCTGTGGATATTAGTAATTAACATACTAACTATTGCCTGGGGTTCTATTAATTTTTTATATTGGAAAATGAATTTTTATAACCACAGGGTTGAATTTTATTTTCCTCAAAATAGAAATAGATACTGTCTAAATTTCAGGTACATAGATTCTCAAAGAGTACAGTTTATAGTCAAACAACTCAACCAGAATTTTCAATTACCTTAGTATATACTACTTACTGCAAAAATGCACTAAAATTCACTAATTCTATTGCACATGCTGCAGTGTTTTGCTTGTAGAACTAGTACTTTTAAATTGCTAGTGCCTGCATCTCTGTGCCTTGCTCTCCATAGCAATTTCCAAAAACTTCTTTTTATATGTTTTCCAAATCATTCAGCTTTGAAGCTCATTCAGCGTCTCTGCTTATTGCAGACATTTCTAGGCACCAAAGTCAACATTGTTCTAATGTGTTATTTCTGTATGTATTTTTAAGTGACATCTTCTCTGTTTTTTTAAAATTTTCCAGCTCATTATTTGTTGATTTCATTTATGTTTTCAAAAAACCAACTTTTCATTTTGTTGATATTTTGTTCTTTGATCTCCACTTTGTTTTGTTCTGCTCTGACATTTATAATTTTTCCTTCTACAAATTTGGGGCTTGATTTTTTTTCTATTTTTTATTTCTGTAGGTTTTTGGGAACAGGTGGTATTTGGTTACATGACTAAGTTTGTTAGTGGTGATTTGTGCGACTTTGATGTACCCATCACCTGAGCAGTATACACGGAACCCATTTCTGCTTTTTTGACGTAGGCATTTATTGCCAAAAGTGTTCCTCTTAGTACTACTTTGGCTATATTATTAGGTTCCAGAATGTCATGTTTCTATTTTCAGAATATATATATCAGTTTCCTTATCCACTCACTGATTTATGGGCATTTGGGCTGGTTCCATATTTTTGCAATTGCAAATTATGCTGCTGTAAACGTGTGTGCAAGTATCTTCTTCATATAATAACTTCTTTTCCTTTTGGGTAGATTCTCAGTGCTGGGATTGCTGGATCAAATGGTTCTACTCTTAGTTCTTTAAGGAGTCTCCACACTGTTTTCTCTAGTGGTAATATTATTTTACGTTCCCAACAGCAGTGTAGAAAGTTTCCCTTTTCAAGGCATCCACACCAACATCTATTATTTTTAATTTTTATTTTATTATGGCCATTCTTGCAGGAGTAATGTGGTATCACATTGTGGTTTTGATTTGCATTTTCATGATCATTAGCTTTGTTGAGCATTTTTTAATATGTTTGTTGGCCACTTGTATATCTTCTTTTGAGAATTGTCTATTCATGTCCTTAGCCCACTTTTTGATAGGTTTTTTTTTTTTCTTGCTAATTTGTTTGAGTTCTTTGTAGATTCTGGGTATTTAATCTTGCTTTTTTAGTTTCCTAAGGTGCATTGTTAGGTTATTTGCTTGAAATATTTCTACTGTTGTGACATTTATTGCCAAAAGTGTTCCTGTTAGTACTACTTTGGCTATATTAGGTTTCATTATGTCATGTTTCCTTTTCATTTGTTTCAAAAATTTTATTGATTTTATTCTTTTATATGTATATATAATATTGCACTTTAGGTTCTGGGGTACATGTGCAGAACATGCATGATTTTTGCATAGGTACATACATGACAATGTCGTTTGCTGCCTTCATCCCTCTGTCACCTATATCTGGCATTTCTCTGCTTGGTATCCCTTCCCAACCTCCCTACCCCCCCTTTTTCCTCCCCTATTCGCCCCCAATAGATACTAGTGTGTGATGCTCTCTTCCCTGTGTCCATGTGTTCTCAATGTTCAACACCCGCCTATGAGTGAGAACGTGGTGTTTGATTTTCTGTTCTTGTGTCAATTTGCTGACAATGATGGTTTCCAGATTCATCCATGTCCCTACAAAGGACACGAACTCATCATTTTTTATGGCTGCATAGTATTCCAGGCTGTATATGTGCCACATTTTCCTTGTCCAGTCTATCATTTGGATAGATGGGCATTTGGGTTGGTTCCAGGTCTTTGCTATTGTAAACAGTGCTGCAATGAACGTACGTGTGCATGTGCCTTTATAATAGAATGATTTATAATCCTTTGGATATATACCCAGTAATGGGATTGCTGGGTCAAATGGAATTTCTATTTCTAGGTCCTAGAGGAATTGCCACACTGTCTTCCACAATGGTTGAACTAATTTACAATCCCACCAACAGTGTAAAAATGTTCTTATTTCTCCACATCTTCTTGAGCATCTGTTGCCTCCAGTTTTTTTAATGATTGCCATTCTAACTGGTGTGAGATGATGTCTCAGTGTGGTTTTGATTTGCTTTTCTCTAATGACCAGTGATGATGAGAATTTTTTCATGTGTTTGTTGGCCTCATATGTGTCTTCTTTTGAAACGTGTCTGTTCATGTCCTTCACCCATTTTTGAATGGGTTTGTTTGTTTGTTTTCTTGTAAATTCTGATTTTGTTCTTTGTAGATAGTGGATAAAACCCTTTGTCAGATGAGCAGATTGCAAAAATTTTTTCCCCATTCTGTTGGTTGCTAGTTCACTCTGATGATTGTTTCTTTTGCTGTGCAGAAGTTTTGGAGTTTAATTAGATTCCATTTGTCTATGTTGGCTTTTCTTGCCAATGTTGATTTTATTCTTAATTTGTTCATTGGCTTATTGATTGTTCCAAAGTATCCTGTTCTGTTTTCATGTTTGTATATTTTCTAAAGTTTGTTATTGATTTGTAGTTTTATGTCATTGTGGTTTAAGAAAATATTTGAAATGACTTTGATTTTAAAAAATTTACCGAGACTTGTTTTGTGGCTTAACACATGGTCTATTCTGAAAACTGTTTCATTGTTGATAAGAAGAATATGTATTCTACAGCTGTTGGATGAAATGTCCTGTAAATGTCTGTTGAGTCCATGTAGTATAAAATGCAGTTTAAGTAAAAAGTATCCTTGTTCCTCTAATATGTAGATGTTGTGTCCAATGCTGACAGTGGGGTTTTGCCTAACATCCAGTGCTGACAGTGTGGTGTTGAAATTCCTAACAATTATTGTATTAGGGTCTATCTCTCCCTATACGTGTAATAGTATTTGCTTTATATGCCTGGATGTTCCATTTGGAGCTCATATGTCCATTTTGTCATTATAAAATGACCTTCTTTGTGTGATTTTAAATTTTTTGACTTAAAATCTATTTTGTCTGATGTAAGTATAGCTTTTTCTGCATGCATTTGCTTTTCATTTGTGTGGAATATCTTTTTCTATCCCTTCACTTGCAGTGTGTCTGTCTTTACAGGTGAAGTGAGCTTCTTCTAGGCAGTATGTACTTGTATGTTGGTTTCTATTCAGCCAGTCTATATCTTTAAAATGAGGAATTTAAACCATTTACATTCCACTTTGTTATTGATACATGAGGTCTTACTCCTGTCATTTTGCAAATTATTTCTGATGGCTTCTTATAACTTTTATTCCTTTCTCTCTTATTGTTTACTTTGCAATTTGGTGGATTTTTGTAGTGATGATAGTTGATTCCTTTCTCTTGCTTGTGTGTCTGCTCTGCTAGTTAGTTTGATACTGTCCTGTATTTTTATGATGGTAAATATTATTCTTTCACTTCCAGCTGTAGAACTTCCTTAAACATTTTTTGTAGGGATGATCTTTCACAAACATGAGTGATAAATTCTCTCAGTTTTTTCTTGCCTGGGAAAGATTCATTTCTCCTTCATTTCTAAAGAACAGAATATTGTTTTATTTTCTAAACTTTGAATATATTATTCCGTTCTTTCATACCCTGTAAGGTGTCTTCTGAGAAATGTTATTCTGATGAAGATTCTTTTATATTTGACTTGATGGTTTTCTCTTACTCTTAGAATTCTCTGTCTTTGACTTTAGACAGTGTTCCTTGGAAGTTGTCTTTTCCAGGGTTTAGTCTGTTTTAGAATGTTTGGGCTTTCTTTATCTTTATGTCTGTATCTCTCCCACATCTTGGGAAGTTTTCAGCTATTATTTTTTCTGTGCCTTTTCCCATCTCTTCTTTTTCCAGAATTTACAAACTAAAAATTAGTTTGCTTCATGTGATCTTGTGCCATGCACACTTTTAAATTTTTTTATTCTTTTTTTTTATCTAACTCAGTTTTTCTCAAAGATTTGTATTCAAGTTCAGATTTTTTTTCCTGCTCAATCTAGCCTATTCTTGCAGCCCTTAATTCTACTTTTAATTTTATTTATTAAATGTTTCAGCTCCAAGCTTTTGATTTGGTGCTTTTTCTATAATATTTATTTATTTTATTGAATTTCTCATTCAGATAGTGAATAGTTTTACTGATTTATTTGGATTGTATGTCTGTGTCCTCTTGTAGCTCATTGAGTTTCCTTTAGATCATTATTTTTATTTTTTCAGGTATTACATAAATTTTCTTTTCTTTGGGGTCTGTTAATTGGGAATTAATGTGTTCCTTTTGAGATGTCATGTTTCCTTGTTTTTTTTTTTTGTTTGTTTGTTTGTTTGTTGCATTTCTTGTGTCTCTACATTGATATCTATCCTTCTTCTAATTTTATGAAGTACCTTTTGTGTGCTAAGACATTTCCTCATGGATGTATTCACAGTGTTGGTTGAGCAGGTGCTCTGGCTTTGTTTCTAGCTGGATGCAGTAGCTTAGTCTACATACGATTTCTTCAGTGCTGTCTGTGTGGCTTAGGCTGCAGTTCTCTGTGAGCTGTGGCATGGCTTTACTGGGGATAGGAGTGCCAAGTGTTGCAATACTTGGGATCCTAGTGGGCACAGATGGATACTGGAAGTAGTGGTCATGGGTCCTAGATGGGCTGATCACTGGGCTCCTGGACAGTTTGTAGCAGCATGCAGCAGCCTTGTTCCTGGAAGGTGTGAGTTTATCAGATAGTGGTGGTGGAAGGTCCTGGGTTGAATGGCCATTGGTTCCCTGGGTGGCACATCTGGGCACTGGCAGTAGCAGAGGCAGTCTGAGTGGATCCGTCCCCAGATCCTCAGGTAGCATATACAGGAGTTCAGTGGCCCCACCACTGGAGGGGTTGAGGTCACTGCCAATGCTGATGACCCTTGGCAGGCAGCTCTCAGGCTCTGGGGAAAAGGCACTTCTACTTTCTATATCCTGTGGGTAGCCTTGCGATGTGCTCAACCATCTATTCATCATGGTTTAGTGTTCTGCATGGGCTCCGAAGCCAGGGATATGATTGCAGTGCTGGGTCCAGCTGGTGTTGCAATGAAGAAGCCCTCTGGGTGGATGTTGGGGATGTCAGTGGGGCCTTAAAGATAAGGATATGCAGGGGCTATTGGGCTGCTGGAGAGGATCTAGTCTGGCGGTGACTCTATTCTCAAAATGATGCCATGCTGCCTCTGCTTGGTTCTAATGGAGGAGAGGCCCAATGTGAATTCCCCGCTCTGAATGTAGATGCATGTACTCAGGCAGCTTCCTAAAATAGGCTCAGGGTCTGTGAGGGATGAGAGGCTGTCCTGTAGCTAGGATTGCAGGTGTCTGTATAGAAAGATTAACTGTTAGAGAGCTTCCACTTACCTTTTCCCCATGATGGAGAAACCCCTTTTGGCTCCACGCTGATACCAGCTGGCTTCATTTCTTCCCACTCCTAGCTGTCATCTCAGCTTTCCATGCCTCAAAGGATGCTGGTCACTTCCCTGCTGAGTTGCAGTGTACTCTCTTCACTCTTTTAGACACCATATTCACCATGTGATTATCTACTTGCTGTTTTTATCCTTGCTTTGTGGAGGAAGTTAGTTATGGATGCCTCTAGTCAGTCATCCTAATCTGAACCATATATTTTATTTAATTATTGATGTTATGTTTAATCTGTGATTTATTTTCCATTTTCCCCATCCAATCTCCATTCCCCCTTTTTCTCTTTTCTACCTATCAATATTATGTTGACTACTCAATAAAGAACATCTATAGTTCTCCAAAATATTTCTTCTATTCACCTGAATCCTCTCTGGTACTCTATTCTGCACATTCTACTTAATATGGTATGCACAGACTCAGCTCCAGCTCCTTAAGTGAAGGAGTCTATGTATCTTGCCATCAGATCTTCCCTGACTTGGAAACTGTATCAAGTAATTGTGATGCTCACACTTATTTCTCATTTCTGAGAGATCACTGTCCTTCACTGACTGATATCCAGTGTCTCACAAATTGTTTCCTGCATTTTTTTTTTGTTTTCCTTGATCTGTTTAGCGAGAGGCTGAATCTGGTGTCTATTAGATCATGTTGGCTGGAATGGAGGCTGATTCCAGACAGTTTTACAATTTAGCACAATCCTTCCCTTTTTTTGCCCATTTTCTTCCACCTATTTCCAGGCATTATTTTATTTTTGTTCAAACTAGTTAGGGAAAGAGTAGAAAACATAAACATAAATAAAAGATATTAGATATTATGTGTAGTGTTACCTAACTGATGAAATAAAATAAGACAGTGATTTAGTATATTGCACTGATCTATGTTCAAACATTGATGTGATGTCCATTTGAAAAATCAGTCTTTTGTTCCACTATCAGAGAGCTTTCTTGGTTAATATTTGCCCAGCACATTTTAAATCAAACATTTATTTTTGAAAAAAAGTGAGTATATCTATTGTTTAGTGGTTAAGATTATGACCTTTAGCATTTGAATCCTAGCTTAAAGAAGCAGGCAAGGTTTTTAGTCTTCTATATTCTTTTTCCTCAGTAGTAAAACAGTGATATACATTGTGTCTATTTCCTAAGATTTCTGTGATGTTTAGATGAGTAAAATGTAATATAAGAAACAAAATAAATTAGCATTACTTTTATAAAATAATTTAAAAAATAGTCTCAATGGCTTTGAAAAAAAGTATTCATTTTTACAATGTTTCAAATATGTGTGTTTTCTAATACAATGTAAGAATATTCGTGCAATAAACAAATTATATCTGAAGTCTAAAATTCTATCTCTCCTACTGTCACCAGGGTTTGTTCTTAAAGGAGCCTTCTATAATAATTCTCTGTATGAGATAGTGTCTTTCATAATAGCCAACCTCAATTCACCTCCTTCAAAATGGTGTTTTTGCTCAATTTTCCTTGGTTCTTGTGACTGCAGGGTGCTTATCACAGCAGGCTTGCAAATAAGAAACAGTATTTCTCTCTTCTTGGTCCATTAGATATAAAATTGTGATGTTAAAATGCTTTTTGAATCACTTGGATTAGCCTAAATGATGATGGCTTGAAGTTTTTCTGTAATTTTTAAGACTTTATCATTTTTTAAAGAATAATTTTGAGTTCACAGAAAAATAGATAGGAAGGAACAGAGATTTTTTTAATATATTCTTTGAACCTGTGTATGCCTTGCCTCCCCCATTATCAAAATCTTTGCCAGAATAGAATATTTGCTTCCACTGATGAACCCATATTGACACATCTTTGGAAATTTTCATATATCATTTTCTCCAAATTGAAATAATGATTCATAATGACTCACTCAAGGCAAAACAGATATGTTACTAATGAGCATTTTCTTTAATGGTGTGGGTCCTATTAGATTTTTTAACATAGAGTAACACACACACACACACACACACAAACACACACACACACACACACCCCAGCAGACATCAGTGGATCTCCAGCTGTGAATACAGATTCCATGGAAGTGTATCATTAATAAAGTCAAGTCACCTTTAATAATAAGATTGAATGTCACTATATGAGATTGGGAATACCAAGCCAAGCTTTATTACTAGGTTTTTAGTGACAATCAATTGGAAACTTTGTCATCACCAATATGAAGTAGTTAAGTAAGATCATATTGAATCGAAGAATCTAGTAATCTGTTGTAAACAGATTATCACACTATATTAGTATTACTAATTATGTTGCATATTACATTAGTATTAATATCAGTAATGTTATATTAATGTGATACTATCACATTATATATTAGTATTACTACTACTTATCACTGTAGTGCACTTCATGAGAGGGTGATTGTAGGCCAACATATTAGTGGCTTATTATTTCTACTTAAAATGCTTGTAGAGAAAATAATTAATTATGATTATTATCATCCTCAGCAGCAGTGGTAGCAAGGATAACAGGGGTATTCTCACTTTAATGCAAAATTCTTACTTCCTTATTCTGGAGGAAACTTCCTAAAGATACCTAAAATATGCAAAGAAAGATGGATGGAGAAAGAGAGAATGGATTTATCTAATATTAATATTTTATGTGTAACTGTAGGTAGATGGTAAACAGGTATTATGCATGTAGTGTATATTCTTTTAAGTGAATAGATACTTTCACTAATTTTCACACAGAAGCAAAGTTAAAGTCATATTTAATAATTTTCTTTTTTCCTTTTATTTTGCATTAAGAAAGAAAGAATAATGATTTAGATGTTCTAGTCAGACTGGAATCACTCTAATGGGGACTGAGAAATGATGTTCTGAAGAAACAAATGCAGGAGTCTGCTCCATGTGATTTAAAGATCTGCCTTTTAAAAAACCTTAATTTTAAGTATCTTGAGAATTTTTTAAACATTATTTCAGATATTAATCACAATCACATAATCACAATTAACATTAATAACATTAATCACAATTAATATCATTTTGCAACGTGTAAAGAAAGAAAAGATTTAAAAGTTTTAAATCTTTTTAAGAAGCATATGATAATACAGCATGTTTATCAGTATTGTGATATATTCTGTATAATTTACCCATGAATGGCATAAAAGGAATGGTAGACACAGAAAGCAAGAGTGTTATAACAAACAAAATTGTTATAATTAAAATTGTTGCTACTTTGTTCTATAATATCAGTGACATAGCAGAAAAAGATTACTCCTGGCAAGAAAATTCTTAAACCTTTAGGAGGAAGATTTGAATTACGTTTATATGTGTGATTTGAACTCAGCTTTATGAACTAGTGTTAACTATAATAATGTCAGTTAGATGGCAAATATCAGTCTTAAGTAAATACAGCACACTAAAACAAGAAGGGGAGCATTCCAGTGCACTAAATTATTTGCAGAGGCGTATTGCAGTCCTTCAGTTCGAGAAGAACTGGGGGGCTAGGAACATATATGACGCATTAAGCACTTAGCAAAATCTTAATGAATAAAGATAATATTTCTAGGTCTTAGAATTTCACGTCAAAATGTAAAACTTGTCCTACTTTTGTATTACAAATCAAATGAAAGCCAAATTTTGAGTGAAATATTCAACGTTATTGTTAGTTTTGCAGTCTAACAACCTATGTCAGATTTCACTGTTGGGCATTCAGCAAGGAGTTCCAAGTTTCTGTTTTTGCAATAACACAGGCTTATAAAAATGGCATGTTGGATCAGACCTGTGGCCTGCTAGGAACATGGACAAAGTAAGTTATGTTTTTGAGCAAAGACTATGCATCAGACAAATAATTTAAATAATCACTCTGAACCCTCATAGCAACCCTGAGTGCTATGGTCAATATCCCATGTCTACTACTCCAAAATAAAATAAAATAAAATAAAATAAAATAAAATAAAATAAAATGAAATAAAATCAAACACAGTAAAAACCAAAAGTTTATAAGGTTTTGTAAATTCATTTGTTAGCAAATAATGCTTTAAATTTGATGCCACTTATAGTTTTTTAAATCTGACCAAATGAGAATATTTCTTTGTTTTCCTGCAGATATATTAACAGATTTGTTAATTAACTGTGATGTAGTATGCATTCTATATATTATATTACTATTCAAAAAATTTAAAAAATACATTGCAAAATATATGTGGTACTAAGCATTAGTGCCTGAAATAATTAACTTACATTAGTATCACTATAATGCATTTCGTGGGAGAGTGTGCTTGTAGGCCAGCATATTAGTGGCTTATTATTTCTACTGAAAAAACTTGTAGGTAAAGTAATTCATCACGATCATTATCATCTTCAGCAGCAATAGCAGCAAGAGTAACAGGGGTATTCTCACTTTAATGCAAATAAATGAGTTACGACCTTTTGGACTGACTTTTGATGAGCCAGAGCAGAGAGTAATTTCCTTTTTTTACCTGTATATTTATCACAGTATTATTTATAGAAAACCTGTTTATGTATTTTCCTTCTGTTTCGTCCCCTTTCTGCTGAAGAGTATTATAGGTGTCCTACGAATGCTAAGTAGTATGAGCTAGCACGGGCAAGTCTTACAGGTGTCTGTGTCAGGCTTAGCTGGACTTCTGAGGAGCAGCTGGTTTGCTTTCTGTAGCAGATGCTTAAAATTATAGAACTGATCTTGTGTTTTAGTATTAAGAAAACGTGGTTTTGGGGACAGTTAGAAAAAAAAATTGTGTCCAAAAGAGCAAATGTGTATATCTTTTGGCAGAGTTTTATAATGATAAATTGAATATGGTTTCATTGTATTTACTCTAATAATCTTTCCTTTTCAATCATTTCCCACGTTAAATATACTTTGGTCATACTAAATAGTATGGAATTTTAGATGCTATATTAAGCATTTTTGGAACAAAGAAGTAAGTGTTTAAAATACTTCACATGCAATTTTGTTGTATTTTTTCCCTTATTAACATTATAACAAAAATTATCTGTGTTATTGAAACTCTTCATAAACACTGTTTTATTTCAAAGACTACATAAGGTTACATTCCTTCATGATTCAATTTATCATGTGCTAGTTTAATCTTTTTAGCTTATTCTCAATTTGTTATTATACTCATGTTATTAACATCACTGTGAGTAAAACTTAGAAAATATTTCAGATGAGAGGGTGTCAAAAGTGAGAGAGAGAAAAGTTGAATATAAGGCCTATGGTATATATATTTACAATTAATTTATACTTGAAAGACATACACATTATATTAAAATATAAAACACCTCTGTCTGGAGGCATTGCAGATGCAGTAGGGTTAAAGGAATGGTCCTCACATGTTCAGGCCATAAGCAGTTTCAGGAAAAAATACAAAATTATATTGTTCCTTTCATAGCGGAGAGAGCTTATTTTTAAAGTCCTTATAATACTCTCATTTTTAATATAACTGTGTTAGAGAAATTTAATCCATGTCTTTAAAGCCATTTTTGAGATGTAAAGTTATTTCAGAATTTTAGATTAGTCATGTTTGTATATGTTAAAATTTTATTTGATTTGTAAAAAATCCAGAAACCAAGAATGCCTACCGTAAAATATGTAAAATAATGTCAAGTAAATAAATAAATAAATAAGTTACTAAATAAATAAAACATGTCACCACCTTGCAATTCTTCTGTATTTTTCTGGGAAATTTATTTTTCTACATAAAAAGATAAGATCCTATTTTTCCTCTTTCCGCAGACTTCTAATAATTCAGTCCTTGGCTCCTTCAATGAGTCTGCCTCATAATTCACTTAGAAAGTACAGACAGATCTCCCTAACCCTTCTCATTTGCAGCACGAATCTACTTGCATCTCTGCTCATATTACTCATAGTCCCTGCCTTTGGTTATCTCACAGGGGGAACTGGATTTACTGTTCCAATCAAAGTTCAGTCTAACTCCTCAAATTTTTATTTAATTCCCATGCTCTCTAGGCTTCTTAAAGAACATCATTCCTTAAATAATATTCACCTGAAATCCTAAATTTCTCCTTTTCTTCTAGATAATTTCCAGTGTTATAAAAATGAAAGAACCATTTCTCCCTAAAACAAATCAAAACACAAAGGCAGAGAAAAAAATACGTAATTGTACCCCTGCTTATTACATCACACTACTCTTGTTTTAATAAATGGTACCATCCTCCAATTTGTGACTGAATTCTCATATCTCAGAATTATTCTCAGTTGTTTTCATCACCCTAAACCTCACACTTATTTCATTAGAAAGCCCATCATTTTTCATTATAAAATCTAACTTGATTTGGCCGTATTCTTTTATTTCCAGTAGCACCATCCTAGTGCAAGCAATGATTGCCTCTACTTTCTTAGCTAGATTTCATGCTTTTACATGTGTCTTTATGATATATTTTCATTTTAGTAGCCAATGTGATAATTCAAAAACACAAGTACATCAGGAAATTCTCTGACTTAAAGAGTCCTATGAACTTCTCATAGTGCTTAAACGGAAATACATACTCCTTTCCACAGACATCAAGAAACTACAGCTATATTTAGCTTCTTACCCTTCTATTTCTGTTAATTTTTTTGCTCTGTTTCCAGATTGTCACACTTTTGTGTCTATTTTATAATTTGGTACTCAACTCTAAAGTCACCTGGCCATGGCCAGAACTATCACTGAGATTCCAAGTAAACTTAACAGTAAAATAAGAAGTAAAAATGAATTATGTAATTATGGCAAGCAATATATTTCTTTTAGGTTTTCAGGATAATATTTAAGCATTTTTTGCCAAAACAACATACAAGACAGTAGAATCCATGTTCACAGGCACCTCTGACTTGGAAGAGTCTTCTTGACTATGCAACACTGAGTTTCAGTTGTGTCTCTGTTAGGCGCTAGCCTCATATTATTTGCAGTTTAATTTATTTGCATACATTTTTGGTACTTTGATAGCAAAAGAGAAGCAGAAGTAAATTCAGTTGAATTGAAGTCTTTCTAATCCTCAAATCTTCATTAGCCTTTGAGATCTAGCACAGCTCACCCTATTTTATATGGGATGAGGGTCTGTCAGACAGAGAAAGCAGGACTGGCTTTCCCTGACCACACTAGTGTACGTTCTTCATGGACCAACTGTCTCAATCATTCACATCTATTTCATTTTATTGATAACATTTGTCCCTCCCTATCTGAACATATGTGATTTGCTTACTCATTTTCCTTCTATTTCTCTCCTTCCCACAAAAATTAAGTTGCATTCGAAGAGACTCCTATGTCTTGCTCATTTTATACTTCTTGCTCATAGACTGTAATAGCTGGCACAAAGGTGTTTATTAAATGTGTTTAACTGAATGAATACATAGAGCTATGTTTATATTGTCATTCCTGGTTAATATATAAAAAGGTATATTTAATGCTGTATAATATGATAATTACTTATGCATATTTCTTCCATTTTGAATAATGTATTTACAGTTTTATTCACCAGAGTTCATTATACGTATTAATGTACTTGTGGTGAAATCGGTCTCTAAGGATGAATAAATTTCCTACCAGTTATCATAATTGGGAAATATAATTGAATAAATTATCATGCATACAGAGACATGTATTTAAAAAACACACCCTTAAATCAAATAAATAAAAAGGAAAAGGAAGAACTAAATAGATAAAATAAATGTGCCCTTCGTATAAAATTTATATTATTTACATAGAACAGTGCCATGCTATTGGGGTAACTAAAAACAGTATTTCTGGCTGTAACTCATGAATCAAATATGTCCATATTTTAATCTGTGTATTCCAAATAACTTTAGTCAAAATGACATATAATTTTATCTGCTTATGAGAGTTTTTATACAGAACATATTTACTAAAGAAACATAAAGTGTTTCTAAGGAATATTATTCTTATTTTTAATTTTTCCATTGTGAAGCTATTTCTGAAGGCAGTACATCTGGTTAATGACAGAGTGAGAATGTCAGCTCAAGCCTAGCCTGTTAACTCTAAGCTGCCTTCTGTACATGGCCCCTGACACTGTATTCAATGACCAGGACATTTTAATCCACATTTAGTTTATCCAGAGTTATAAGATAATGACTAGACTTAAAATTCAATGAGAATTGATATATATTTTCCTAATCTTCAGCATGGTCTTTCTTTTTGAAGGTTACTTTCCCAGCTTTGTTCATATTTTGCTGTTTCCCTTTAAAAAATAATATTTAGCATTTGTTTCAGATCTTTAGTTTGCCAAGATAAAACTTGCTGTCTCAGCAGGCATAACAACATATAAGCTATTTTTAAAATTTATATGTGGCATTATGATTATATCCTGATCACTCACCAGTAGTTTTGATTTTATGAGAACATATACTTTCACAGGAATAAAAAGTTAATATTTAATGTAACATTTGAATCCACATTTAGAAATAGAGTAATGGTTATAGTCAGTCAAATATTCAGAGAGAAACCATGTATGGTGTCTATTGAAACTATTCTATATCCTTCTCAGAATATAAAATATAATTGTGTTAATTAAAAGCATGTTGAACTAGCCAGTCAGTATTATTTTACAAATAAAATGATGCTTTATCCTTCTTGTTCCCTTATACTAAATATAATAATTTTAATGGACTATCAGTAAAATGTAAAGCTATGATCATTCTTTTTCTGGGACACAAGAAAATTCAAGAAGCTAGAAAAAAATGTCTTTTATAAAAAATTAGAACTTCATACAGTTACTTTCTAGAAAATTAAAATGTATTATTTCTTAAAACCATTGACATATTGATTTAAAAACAATTTTAATAATATGAAGTTGAAAGCTTTTCTTACATCATATACAAAAGTCAACTCAAAGTGAATCAAAGACCTAAATATATGACCTAAAACTGTAAGCTCTTTGAAGAAAAAATAGGGGTACATTTTCATGACTTTGGTGGTTTCTTAGACGTGCAAAAGCACTAACAACAACAACAATAAAAATAGATAAACTCAACTTTACCAAAATAAAAAACTTTTCTGCATCAAAAAGAAAAAAAAAAGGCAACACCAAGAAAGCGAAAAGACTGCCTACACAATGGGACAAAGTATTTGCAAATCATACACCTATTAGGGTAATAGAATCTGAAGCATATAAAGAACTCTTACAACTCAGGAAGGGAAAAACCCCATAAAAATAAGTAAAAGGCTTAAAGTGACAATTCTCCAGAGAAAATGTACGTAGTGACAAGTAGCACATTAAAATATATTCAATGTCATCAGTGACCATGGAAATGAAAACCAAAACCACAGTTGTACTCATTAGGATGGCTTTTACCAAACAAATAGAAAACAACTGTTATTGCAGACGTGGATAAATCGGAAATCTTCTGCACTGCTGGTAGGAATGTAAAATGGGTGCAGCTTCTCTGTAAAACATGGCAATTTCTCAAAATATTAAATAGAGGATTACCATATAACCCAACAACGAACACTTCTGGATATGTATCAAAATAGACTGAAAGCAGAGACTAGAACAGACATTTGTACACCAGTGTTCATAGCAGGATTATTTACAGTAGTCAAGAGTTGGAAACGGATCAAATGTCCATTGATGGGTATGTAAATAAACAAAATGTGATATATACATGTGTGTGTGTATATATATGTGTATTCATATATATATGCGTATACATATATAGACATACATATATATACACACACATATATACATATAAATGTGTATACATATATATACACACATATGTGTATATATGTACACACACACATATATGTGTATACACATATCACATTTTGTTATATATATACACATATATCACATATATGTATACACATATATACACAAAATTTAATATTCCACTCAATGTATATATATATGTGTGTATATATATGTGATATATATACACACACACACACATATATCACATATATACATTCGCATATATACACACACACGTACATACATACATATATATATATATATAGACACACACATTGAGTGGAATATTAAATTTTGCCACATGCTACAACTTACACAAACACTGAAAATATTGTACAAAGTAAAATAAGCAAGAAACAAAAAGATAAATATTGTATGAGTCTACTTAAATAAAGTACCTAGAGTTTTCATATTCATAGGGACAGAAGGTTAAAATGGTGCTTGCTTGCCATGCCCTGTGGGCAGGAGGAAACAGAAGTTACTGTTTAATGGGTACAGAGTTGCAGTTTGAGAGTATAAAAATTCTAGAAATAAATTACTGTCATTGTTGCATAAAAATGTGAATGTATTTACTGCCACTGAATTTTGAGCTTCACAGTAATTTTATGTTATGTATATTTTATCACAAGAAAGAAGACACTGAATTCATTTACCAGTTCTAATTGCTTTTTGAATGAGCCTTGAGAGTTTTCTCCGTATCCCATCATGTCATCAGCAAACAAACACTTAGACTTCACCGATTTGGTTGCCCTTTGTTTCCTTCTCTTGTCTGAATGCTCTGGCTAGGACTTCCAGTACTGAGTTAAATAGAAGTGGTGAAAGTGGACATCCTTGTCTTCTTCCAGTTCGTAGGGGGAATGCTTTCAACTTTTTCTCATTCAGTATAATGTTGGCTGTGGTTTGTCATAGATGGCTTGTATTACCTTAACATATGTCCCTTCTATGCAAATTTTGCTGAGGGTTTTAATCATAAAGTGATGCTGGATTTTATAAAATGCTTTTTCTACATCTACTGAGATGATCATGTAATTTTTGTTTTTAATTCTGTTTACATGGCATATCACATTTATTGACTTGTGTACGTTAAACGATCTCTGCATCCCTGAAATGAAACCCACTTTGTCATGGTGGATTATCTTTTTTGATATGCTGTTGGATTCACTTGGCTGGTATTTTGTTGAGGATATTCACATCTAAATTCATCAGGGATATTGTTCTTTAGTTCTCTTCTTTGGTTATGTCCTTTCAGGATTTTGGTATTAGGGTGATTCTGGTGTCATATACCAATTGAGGGAGGGATCTTTTGGAATGCTGTCATTTAGATTGCTATCAATTCTTTGAATGTCTGATAGAATTCAGCTGTGAATCCTTCTAGTCCTTAACATTTTTTGTTGTTGGTAACTTTTTAATTACCATTTTAATCCCGCTGCTTGCTATGGGTCTGTTCAGAGTTTCTATTTCTTCTTGTTTTAATCTAGGAGGGTTGTATATTTCCAGGAATTCATCCTTGTCACCAACATTTCAAATGCAAAATTAATGTACAGAAATCAGTAGCTCTGCTATAGACCAACAGCAGCCAAGCTGAGGATCAAATAAAAAACTCAACTTTTTTTTTTTACAATAGCTGCAAAAAAAAATAAAATACTTAGGAATATACCTAATCAAAGAGTTGAAAGACTTCTAAGAGGAAAAGGACATGAATAGACAGTTCTCAAAAGAAGATATACAAATGGCCAACAAATACATTTAAAAAATGCTGAACAACAAAGATGATCAGGGAAACGCAAATCAAAACCACAATGCAATACCAGCTTGCTCCTGCAAGCATGGCTTTAATAATAAAAAAAAAAAAATAGAAACAATAACAGATGTTGCATGGATTGGTGAAAAGCCAACACTTTTATACTGTTGGTGGGAATGTAAAGTATCACAATCGCTATGGAAAGCAGTATGGAGATTCATTAAAGAATTAAAAGCAGATTTATCATTTAATCCAGCAATCCCAGTGCCGGGTATCTACTCAGAGGAAAAGAAGTTATTATATAAAAACAAAGTACTTGCATAACCATGTTTATAGCAGCACAATTCACAATTGCAAAAATATGGAACCAGCCCAAATGCCCTTCAATCAACTAGTGGAAAAAGGAAATGTAATATATATATGCTTATCTATCTATCTATCTATCTATCTCTATATATCTCACATGTCTTTATATATATAAATATCTCACATACAACTTTATATCTCATATACCTACATACATATATATCACATGGTACACACACGCATACATACCATGGTATACTACTCACTACTCAGCCATAAAAAGGAATGAAGGAATGAAATAATAGCATCTATGGCAACCTGGATGGAACTAGAGACCATTATTCTAAGTGCATTAACGCAGGAATGAAAAACCAAACATTGTATGTTCTCACTCATCCGTGAGAGCTAAGCTATTAGGACACAAAGGCATAAGAATGTTACAACGGATTTGGCAACTTAGTTGATGGGTACATCAAAATCTCAGAAATCACCACTAAAAAGCTTGGTCATGTACAAAATAAATAAGTACATAAATAAAATTTTAAAGAAACAATAAAATCAAAATAAAAAACAATTTAAAAGACACAGGAAAAGCCATAACAGTTTGTACTGACTAGGATGGGTATAATAAAAATAAAATTTAAAAAGTAAACATTGCACTGACTTTTGACCCGTTATAGTATTTCTGTTTTTGAAATTTATATAAATCAAATAATAAAATATGTATTTTTGTGTCTAGCTGTTTTTGCTCCAAATTATATTTTTGAAATCTATCCTTCTTATTACACATAGCTATGGTATTTCATTTTATTAATATAATTCAGTTTGTTTACCTATATGACAGTAGATGAGCATTTGGGTTGTTTGTTGCTTTGGGCTATTAATAATACGAAATCAAAACATATCATCTTTTATGGTTCATACATACACTTCGATTTTGCGTACCTCTAGGAGCGGATTGCTGAGTGAGAGATGTATATGTTAAATTTATTAGATAATTTTGTGCTTTTCTTAAGTGATTGCATAAATTTGCACTATAACTAGCAATATATAAGAATTCTCATTCATCTACACCTCAGGAATATTTTGTGGCGTTTTTAATTGTGTCCTTCTGGTGAACTTACGGTATTATATCACTCTGGTGTTAACTTGCATTTTCTCGATGCCTGACTAATGAAGTTTAGCACTTTCATATGTTGAAAGGACATGTAGATATCTTCTTTTAGAAACCTCTAATTTATTTATATTTATCCATTTATTATATCTATTCTATTGGAACATCTTTTCTTATTGTTTCATAGCAGTTCTTTACATCCTCTGAATACAAGTCTTTTTCCAGCTAAATTTGCTAAAAATATCTTGTAGTTTGTTCTTGCATTTTTACTCCTGAAATACAAATTACCAATTTTAATACACATAACATAATATATATGTATTTATATATATATATATATATATATGTATTATATATACATATGTATATGTATGTATGTATATATATACATATATAGTATGTATATGGAGAGAGAGAGAGGAAGAGAGAGACAGTTTGGCTTTCTCGCCCACGCTGGAGTGTAGTGGCACTCTCTAGGCTCACTGCTACCTCTCCTGCCCAGGCTCAAGCTATTCTCCCACCTCAGCCTCCTGAGTAGCTGAGACCACAGGTGCCCCACCATGACTGGCTGATTTTTGTGCTTTCTTTTGGTAGGGATGGGGTTTTGCCATGTTGCCCAGACTGGTCTTGCACTCCTCGACTCAAGTGATTTGCCTTTCTTGGCCTCCGAGAGTGCTCAGATTACTGGCGTGACCCACCACACCAATCCAATAATTCCTTCTATGGTTAATTTTGTCATGTCATATTAAAGAACTCCTTCCATTTCTCAAGCTCATGAAAATACCCCCTTGGGTTTTCTTATGGAAGGTTTATTACTGGACCTTTTACACTCAGGTATATACTCCTCTGAAAATGATTTTTGGAATATAAAGCTTATGTGCATTTCCACATCTTTATCTAAAATACTAGCTTCAGTGTTAATCCAGAATTGCAAAACAAATCAATTTTTACCAGATTAATACATATAAATGGAATATATATGAATAATACAAATATCAATGATCATATACAAATAGTGGTAACCCATATCCAATATGTGGTATATTAAAATTTTATATGAAAACTTGAATCAGGAACAGATATCAAAACTCTCTTAAAGTTTTGTCACCACGTCTGGTTAATTTTTGAATTTTTAGTAGAGACCATATGGTCCAGGCTGCTTTTGAACTCCTGACCTCAAGCAATCCTCCCGCCTCAGCCTCCCAAAGTGCTGGGATTACAGGTGTGAGCCACTGCACCGGGCCATTTCCTGTTTTATCTAACACCGTTTTTCTGTACTAGGATCCCATCTAGAATAACACATTACAGGTAGTAGACTTGATAATTTCTCAGACTTTCTTGCCTTGTACTTTCTTGACAGTTAGAAGAGTACTCACCAGGTATTGCAGAATGCCCCTCAATTAACATTTGTCTGATGTTATTCTCATGACTAGCATGGGGTTAATTATCTCATTCTGCCTCATTGGACCAGGTGAAATTTACCTATTAATTTTCCACCTGAACATGCCTGACTCAGGTAACAGCACGATGGACAGGAAGCTCTATGGTCAGGCCATGCACAGGGGTATCAGCCTCTGGGCAGTACTTCCATGGATCAAACCAAGAGCCACCTGCAAAGGTTCTGAAGAGAAAGCCATTTACACATCAGATGAGGTAGACTGTTTCAAAGGCATTAATGTTTCAGAGAAATAAAGGAGACCTGAACACTAGACCTTGCACCAGTATTGAAAAATATACCAAAATGCAAATGTGCATAGTAGGTTCTCCTAATATAGGCCCACCAGAGTCTCCACATGGTACCCTTGGGTAAGCGAAGAATGTGGTACTGTTACAGAAATAGACGGCAAGACCTGAGAGACAGTGAGTGCTGTGCCTTCCTCACCCGAGAGACAGTGAGTGCTGTGACTTCCTCACCCGAGAGACAGTGAGTGCTGTG
>NW_016107857.1:146037-173993 GCF_001604975.1 Cebus imitator
GAGAGACAGTGAGTGCTGTGACTTCCTCACCCGAGAGACAGTGAGTGCTGTGACTTCCCCTCACCTGAGAGACAGTGAGTGCTGTGATTTCCCCAGGGGCAAGACCTGAGAGTAGGTACTGTGAATTCCTCAGGGTCCTTATTTGTGCCAGCCTCTGGCTTGGGCTGCCTACATCTGTGCAAAGAATCTTGGCTTTTGGAGAACTCCCTGGAAACGGTTTTCAGTAGCCTGTTTAATAATGAATCCAGGGTTCAAATTGTTTAGGACAGTTGTGAACCATTAGCAAAGAAAGTCACCCTGGAGGGATCACTAGGGGAGGATTTCATTCCTTAAACAATGTTACAAAGTCCACTGTGCTTATTTTGTTTAAGGTTTAAAAACTAGATATGCAGGTATCTCCAGAGACAAAGAGTATTTTCAGTCCAATTGTAAGTAAAGTCTGTCTCCACAATATTAGAGTGCAAAGTTGCTAAATTGTTTTTCAAATGAACGTTAATAATTATGCAACAGAAGGGATGAGTGCCAGATAGAGAGATGCTGAGATTCCTCAATACTTCTCACAATTTAGAAAGTTCGGCACTAAAATTCCTTGAGGAAGGAAGAGCTCTCCCTTTGCATAATGCTGTCTGATCTCAGGGCTGTTCTTGACATCTCCTCTTTGCTCAGTGCCTGGTCACCACCTAGACTCATCAACTTCTCATTAGCTTTCCTTTGTGATGTGTTCTTCTATTTACCACAGAATATGGGCTGAATTACCAGGCAAGAAAATAATTGCCATGGTTACATAATATCTTTCAGATAATCCTGTGACATCTCATTTTGGATCTGCCTAAACTAGATAGTTTTAAGAAGGGAGTAATATAAAAACTTGCCTAAACAGCTTTGATCAATATAGTAAAAATATTACCTGGAAATGGTGTTTCAGTAAAATAATTTAGAATAATATGTTTTACATTATATTCAAGCGTGTGCTCTTTCTTTTCACACACTCTTGTTGACTTAGGTTTACTTCCCATAGACCAATTTAGTAGAAAATGATGATAAAGCTAGTTAGAGCTATCACTGCTACAGGAATGACGTATAAAATGGTATTCCTGTATGCTTTGCATTTGATATGATGTAAGTTCTAAAAATTATTTCAAATAAAGCTGTGTGTGTGTGTGTGTGTGTGTGTGTGTGTGTGTGTGTGTGTGTATCTCCCAAGTATCTTCTTATAAGCGTAAGTCTTTTCGAAAGATTCAGAGTTATAAGAGGCATACTCATAAAAATATATTTTGGCTTATACTTGTTATTAACATGGATACAAGTTACATAGCTTTCACAGTAAAATTTGGGTCTTCTTTTGTTAATTCTATTCTACAAATTTCAAAGGAACATTGGATATCTAAAAATGCCAAAACTGTGTTGAAAAATTAACTCTATCAAATAATAGAAACTTACAGCTAAGTCGGGAAATGATACTTGTAATATATATAAGATCACCTTAAGGCAGAAACCAGTAGCTATTATACAGAAAATTTTGCTTAAAATGGGGTATAGAAGTCCAAAAATGCTTCCCAGAAAAATGAATATTGTATGCTTTAGATTTATATTAAAACACTCTCTAAATATCAGCAATAATTTCTGGAGGGTTAACAATTACATGGCCACATAACATGGCCATAAAACATAGTGAGATACTCACAAGCATGCAAGGGGACAAAGTAAAATAGAGGTTGAAATATGAGTAATCTATACAAAATGCTAATGGTAAATACAGCCTAAAATATGTATTTCATTAATAAAGCCCTAAGTCTAAATCTTATTTTGTACTTCGAAAAGCCATGAAATTTTAAAAATATATTTATCTTACTTTAAAAATTATACTTGTTATAGCTACATTTTCGTAATACCATATATACAGGGTCTATCTAAGCATTGAGCAAGTAGATTTACCACACATAATATAATTTTCCTAAAACTACCTAGTCCCCAAAATAACATTATTGTTCTTTTGATTTACTGTAACTCAATAAAAAACAGTTCATAATGAGGAAGGATGAATTAATGAAATATGAAGAAAATAACAGAGGAGACTGAAAATTGAGAATGACGTTTGTGAAGCAAGTATTAGAGGTTTTTGATATGAGTTAAGGGAACGTCCTTGTTGTTACATGGAGGTTTTCGCTGAAATACAGCTGAAAACATTAAATCCCTATGTAGAACCTTGTAGTCGTTCAGGAGCCAAGATCTTTTGGATTAGGTCACTGTGAAAGAAAAATGTCATGGCAGTTTTTTAAAGTCTGAGGCATTCAGGTCAGCCTTGGTTAGTACTGTAATTCTAACATTTCTTAAAAAGATGATCTCAAATGCCAGTTGAATTTTCATATAACATGGTGTATGTTGCCTCAACAAATTATGTTCAGACATTTTTGGGTGGTACCAGGGCTATGACTTTGTAAAAAGCAAATGTGTAAGCCACAACAAATCCTTTTTGTTATTTTTAATCCCCTGAAATGATCAAGTTTTTAATAGAAACTATTTACCTAATGAAATAAGCAAATAATAGTTGCAATAATGGGTTTGACAATATTTGTAGTTGCTGTTTTTCCATTTTAATTAAAGTTGTATGATTTTTGAATTCCTAGTTATAAAATAAAATGAAATATTACTTGAATTTCAGTTGTAAGCATTATGGGGCACTTTAAATCATCTTTATCTTAGAAAAGACTCTTGAGCAACAATAATATATTTAAAAAGCAAGCCTTCAAGGTTATCAATGATCCAGGAATCATTGACTTAATCAAAAGCAATTAGTTTTGCCCTGAGAAGTGTGGTGTCAAGATACACTCAAACTGAAACATTATATTCTGGTAATATGAAACTCTTTGGCCTACTTTAGCAATTCTACTTTTTGCATTTTATCATGAGAGAACATCTTACACTGACCTAACCAAATATAAAATGAAACGGCCTTGTTGAGGTATTAAAGACCCTGGCTTACCTAAATTTTCTTAAGGCCAATTTTCTTCCTCTTCTCTCACCAGCGTTCTCGGTTTACAGAGTCGTTTTTACCTCTGTCTTTACCACATGTAATGGTTTTGCCTCAGACATTCCTCTACTTTGAAATGACCCATAGACTTACTGACTCAGAACTTGATTTTATGTTCAGCTATCTCTACTGTTGATCATTTTATCCACAAGGTCATTGGTTTAGCAGACTAAGGGAGGTTGGTAATAAGGCAGAGTATGTTGATTTTAGCAGGACCTTTGGCCAGAGCTCCCTGCAAATTGAAGTGGAGAAGTATAGATTGGGTAACACTTTGAGATCTTTTTTTGGTTGTTAAAAGAGATAAATAAAAGAATGCTGGTTAAGGTATAAATGCTATTATAGTGGTCAAGACAATTTCTTGTCAATCAAGAGGCGCTAAATCAAGCTAACTCAAGGATGCTGCTGTACATCCATTGTGGTCAAAAGGTGGTTATGCCGCTGGGCTTCAGGCATGAATAACTGGGAGGCAATAGGTAGGTTCTCTATGCCTCTAATTATATATTGTTAGCTATAATTCATGGAAGTAACTATGAAACAAATTTTATCTCAGCATGAGAGAATTCTCAAACAAAACAAATTACAACTATTTAGCAGATGTTGGATAAAACTAAATAGCCCATGCCATATTTGAAAGATTGATTAGAAGTTCTGAGATGCAGCTAATTAAACTTTTACATTACAGAGATTGGATTCTTCTATTGTTAAATGATATGTTTTAGGTATTCTATTAAAAGTTCTAGATATTAAATCAAATTTATCTCATTATTACAGTGACCCCAAAATAATGGCAGCAAATACTTCTTTAATGCATACTGTATGTTGGGCATATTATACGTGCTTTATTTATCTATTAAGATATATGTGTATATATATATCAATATATAAAGATACATATATCTTTATATATTAAGATATACATTTATATATATATATATATATATATATATATATATATATACACATTTCACAGACTTTTAAAAGTCTGTGAAATAATGACTATAACTATCTCTATTAAACAGTTTGGTAAACTGAAGTTCATAAATTTAAAGTAAATTGACCAAGGTCACACAACTAGTAAGTGGGAAAATCAGGATTATATCATATGTAGGCTAACTAGAGATTCCATTGAATTTACCATTACATTATATTGTCTTTTAGAATAAAGTAAGAGTTGACATTATTTATTCAAGAAAATATCTGAATTTGGAGTTAAAAGCAAAATAAATATCTCACATAAATTTGATTTTATAATATCAAAGATTTATGATTTCCTATTAAAAAGTAGTTCTTTTGCTAGAAAGGCAAAAAGCAAAACTATTCCTTCTGTGTATCACCATAATCCATAATCATGAAACATACATCTATGCAGGGATATAGAAAAACACATCTGACTAAAGATGACTATGGCTGTTACTCTTTAACACATGTGGGTGGGATACACAAAGCAGGCTATGGAAATAAAAACGATACGTGAAAACTAAAGCACAAAATAAAAAAAAATTGTTCTAGGTGAAGCACTGGTTTATACTGAGCAGGCATGTGAATGCATGGGAAGTATTTGGAAGACATCTTTTATTGGGTATGTAGGAATTACATAGATGCAAGATCCAGAATTAGCAAAGCAATTCAGTTCGGGTCACAGTGGTGGTAGTAGATTATGACATGTCAGAACTAGTTTTAAACTGGTTGGAATCATAAGCAATATAAGCAACATGGTCAATACAGTTCTAAGCAATAGGCTTAGAGGTATATAGGAGAAATTGTCAAACTAGACTTGGTAAGCAATGTTCCAGAAAGTCTAAAGACTGTAACAGAGCCTCTTTATATAATCAGAATTTTAACTAACTGTGTGTCAGCTCTGCTGGAAGCAGTGAAACTTCCTGTTCCATACAAGGCCTGAGTCATTTGGTCTTGAAGGTAGAGCACACTGCTTAGCACAATGTATAGTGTAAAATAACAACATTAAATTCTAGAGAAATATATATATATTATGACACACATTACTTTAAAATTTAATATACTCCAAAATTTAAATTTAATTTAGTAGATAGTAATCTAATTCATGTTTACTTTAATATGTATTACTTGTTAGAGCAATACACGTTAAACTACTATGTGTTACTCTTTAGAGTATAATATGTTTTACTCTTTATAGTAATACACATTAAATTAAAATAACATATGTTATATCTTAATTATATATTAATTAATAAAAATATATGTTAATATATTAATATATCATGTATAAATATACTATATAAAATATATAGTATATGATTTAATATGTAATATATGCCATAGATCTACACTACATGTAACATATAATATATATATACAATATAATATATAATGTATTTATTTATATAATATTTATATATAATGTGTCAATTATACATAATTATATAGAAGACAGTACTATATATTAATATATCTAAAATTTTGTTATATATATGTGTGTATATAAACATATAATTACAAAATTTTATTTAATTTTAATATAATTTATGTCAATTTAATGATATATATACATTTTAAAATTATGTGTACAAATTTGATATTTATATATAAATTTAATATATGTAAATTTAATATTTATATTATAAATATTAAATTTATATATATAACTTTAATAACATATAAATTTTTAATTTATAAATAATTCTTATAAATACTAAGATAAATCTTTCAATAAGCTTTGCTGTGTTGATTCGTAGAACTTGTATTCCTATTAACAAATAATTATACCATAATCATCAAGAATTAAGCTTTAAAATCCCATGATTCAAGACTTAGTGGCACATCAATTTGTCAGTCAGCCAATTATATTCACCAAATACGTATTCTGTGTCAAAGGCCTAGGGTCATGATAACCACAGAGAGACACATGCTAGCATTCACAAGATTATCTCTCATGTGCTGGTTAGTGCAGATAATGACATAAAGACTTGAGAATGACTCAGCATCATAAGTTTTTCCATGAGGAAGTTCATTAGCAAATGCATGCGTCTGTGTAACATATATGCCCAGCAGATTTTTGGCTAAAATCTTGGTGATTTTTTTGGTGAATTGAATACATGTGCTTATTTCCCTGCTTTCCTAAATTTTCAGAAAAAGAACATTAAAATATGGACAAGTAATCTAATTTCATGGAGGCAAAGAAGAATGTAAAGAGGGAGTGAATAAAAATGCTGAAAAACTTTGGCAAAATGAATACTTGATGGCTATTTGTCAGAACAGTGAAAGCTGAAACATAATATTTTACAGATGGAGAAATCAATAAGAAGCAAGTTAATTTATCTTGTAGATAATTGGAAATGCCAACCAGAAATTAGCAATGGGTTCAAAACTGGCTGCTGAAAACAGGTTAGCTTAAATAGTTTTTGGATCAGTTATATCCCACCCTCACCCTCAGTTCTGCATCCTAACAGGAAGACAGAAAGATAATTCAAGGCAAAAATCATCAGAGGTGCTCAAGGGTACTGAGCACACTTGAGAACAGAATTAAGGTCTTATATTTACAACCACAGGGAAAGAGAAAGTCTATGACCAAAGTGACAGGGGTCGCTACCTCTTTCCTGCACACCATTCCCAGGGTTCTGCTGTGCATACCCCCACTTCTGACACCCTCACAGGTGAATGAGGCAGCATCTACTCTCCAGGCTAACATTTTTACCTTTGATCCTTGCCAGATCACTTTACTCTCAAGCCCAAGAATTTACATTTCTGCCCATCAATGGAAAACATCTAATCAACTTTTCAGTACTTAAAATATCTAATAAGAGAAATAACCTTTTTTTTTTTTTTTAGCGTAGTTTTCAGCATGAACGAGAATACCACAATGAGAAAGAACAGCAGCTTAAAGAGAACAGGAAGGGAGCAGGAGGACTGAAACTAACTACAATTAATACCCTTCTGTAACGGAGAGCAATTGTTTCTAAAACTGAAAAATCAACAAAGAGCAAAGTCAAAGTAATGCTGAAAATCTGAAGGTAGCTAAGGAAATGGCTACAGTATTTAAAGTGGTAGTTTCTGCAGAGTGTCTTTTGGATATGGGGCTCAATTTTTTTATCAGCCTGATATTATTATATAATTTCTAAGCTAGAAATTGATAAAAGCAATTTTTAAAAACACTGCTAAAATTTTTGGAATTTGTTTTTAAAAATTCAGTACCTCCTTACCAAACAATTATAGAGATCCTGCTATATAAAGCTTTATTTGCATCAATACGATCACTTTAGAAATAATCCAATGACTACTGGTTTCTTCGGGGAATAATTATAGGTTAGAAGTAAAGGTTTTGAGGTGTTACTTTCTCTAGGAAAATTGTCATGAATTCATAAGGTTTAAGTGTTCCTTTTATATACTCTGATAACATTCTAAATGTTTCCTCTCCTGGTCAACACACACATTATTGTGACTAGCCAGGTTGTCTGTTTGGCACTAGAATGTGAGTCTCAACAAGAGCAGGAAATGTCCATGTCATTTTAACCCCCATACGCCGCCATCTAATAAACAGCCACTACGTCACCGGCCTTCATATGTACTTGAATTAATAGTGAATGAATAAAATGTCTCTCTCTAACAGAAATATTTTGTCTGGTTGAGGTGATAGAGAATTACAAATTCAGTCATTAGACCTTAGAATTATATCATTGTCTTTTGACCATTGATTAGTCTCCTGGATTGTGAGATATTTTATAGCCTAAAATTATTTTGTGAAGTACTTTATCAGAGTCTCCTAGCACATTTTAGGCATCTTCGCAGATCAATGACCATTTGAAAAACTGCATCGTAGTCCTAATTTCATTAGCTTTTATTAGGAAGCATAGATTCAGGACAAAAAATATAATGTTGTTGGTTTAAAAAGCACAAAATAGCATTCGTTATTCTTTGATTAAATTTCTAATCAGTATTCATTTCCAGTTTCTCCCAAGTTACAGTAGAACATAGCAAATAAAAAACAAATCACCAGGCCTGGAAATATTTAAAATATGAATGTCACTTTCCAAATCCATTATTTTCCTTTCCTCAAGGCAACAGACAGCTTAGCTTTCATGGCAAGAAAAATAATTCCTTTGTGGTCATTTCTATGCATTTAAAGATTTCAAATTTTCGGAGACATTATTTTTGTTTGATCTAACAAATGCTGAAGGCAAACATAGACTATTTACAGTATGCTTTTTCACCAACTAAATGTCTCTTACTATATTATTCCAATACCTGTCAGTCTGTGATAATAAGAGTCTTTTTACTTCTGAATGTTGTTTATTTCATTAATCTGATATATGACATAGACCTTCATTTTTGAAAACTGCATCAATATTTTCCCCTGAGGGAATGGGAAGTAAGGTGAGCTGAGAAATAAGACAAGCTCTGTTCCTTTTGATAGCCTGATTATTTTAGCCACACTGCCAGGTGTGTCCCAGAAGTGAATTCAAAGACAGTTTAACATGGTAGTTTTCTGCAGTATTGTTAAATAGTGTAGTAGTGTCTCCAACTTATTTACATATATTAAAGCTGATCTCTAAAATTATATTTTTAATTAAAAAGTATATGTCAAAGTGAATTACTTTAATTTTATGAATAAAAATGAAGCATTTATCTAAATAATCCAGGCAAATTATCCAATTCCTGGTGATTTTCTCTTAGCACTTTTTATGAATCTAGAAATGTTTTTCATGGTTAGATTGTAACTCAGCCTTAATTCTGTAATATTTATCTTAAATAAACCTCTTCTCACACAGTTTTCTGGGTTATAATTATATCATGGTTTTTCCTATCTAGATCGTAATTCAAAGTAATGCCCTTGAACTCTCATTTCTTACTATTTTAAAGTAGTTTATGCATTTTCATAGAGCTGTGACAAGATAAGGGAAACCTGAGGTTCTGACTTCCATCAAGCTGAGCTTCTAGGTTCTGCAACATGTAACTCCTCCCTTAAGTTTAAGTAGGTTCACTCAATCAATTCTCAGAATTAGCTTGTGGAGTATATACTTTATTATTTCCTCAGTTTATTGAGTTTTTGAAGTTGAAGAATTCCTCCAAAGCCCCACAGCTTTTAAGTCTATAAAGTTAAAATTTGAGCCCAATAAGTTGAACTCCACAGGGCAAGCACTTAACCTTTATGCTATACAATGTAAAATAAAATGTTACATCTGTATAATGTTCATCTGTGAAGTGTATAGTAATTATTTGTTATGCTCTTTATAATGTCTTCACCTTCCCCTAAAAATGCAAAATAGAGTGAGCTGGTGCAATGTGACATCATTTGTTTTAGTGACTATCTAATGTATTTTCTATATATAGTGCACGCATGTTATCAGGAATGCTGCCACACAGTATGTGTGCTTAAGTTGGTATTTGACTTATGACAGAGGAATTATCTCACCAAACTTCTGTATTCATCTTTTATGAGTGTTCCTCCAAAGGCAATTGCTGAACCTGAGGGATTTTTAGATACATTTCAGAGGACCTCCAACACCTGTGAAAAACTTTTTCTGATGTGAACTGAAAACTTTATGTATTTATTTTTGCCTTCTCATTAAGAAAGTGAGATGTATTCATTAATGAATCAGAGGCAGCATAAGTCAACATACAGCTGTAGAAATAATTGGGTAGAATCATATAAACTGAGAGAAAGAAAATAATCTTTCTGAATTGAATAGCTTTTAGTAATATACACAAATGCAATATACATGTTTATAAATGAACACGCTGAAAAATTGATGGTTGTACAATATAGTCAATATAGTAAATATATGGTTATGCCACTGCATTGCATATTTTTTTTTTTTTTTTGAGACGGAGTTTCGCTCTTGTTACCCAGGCTGGAGTGCAATGGCACGATCTCGGCTCACCGCAACCTCCGCCTCCTGGGTTCAGGCAATTCTCCTGCCTCAGCCTCCTGAGTAGCTGGGATTACAGGCACGCGCCACCATGCCCAGCTAATGTTTTGTATTTTTAGTAGAGACGGGGTTTCACCATGTTGACCAGGATGGTCTCGATCTCTTGACCTCGTGATCCATCCACCTCGGCCTCCCAAAGTGCTGGGATTACAGGCGTGAGCCACCGCGTCCGGCCCGTGCATTGCATATTTTTAAACAGTAAATTTAATGTTACATGAATTTGGCCACAAAATAAGTATTTGTATATATTATTTTATTTATTACATATTGAATGAGTAGAAATTAAGTTGTTACTTTTAGATAGGTATTAGTCTGTGGGCCATTATTTTAACTTACTTCAATTACTTTATAATTTTGTATGTGTTCAGTATCATTAAAATAAATTTTAAAAATCATTGGCAGTTATACTTTTCCACATTTTCTTTCTTCTCAGCAAAACATTCCAATTACTCATAGCTCTGTGATTGATGAAAGAATCAGTGGGAAAATAAGGTGAAAATTTTATATATTCTCCAAAGGAAGTCATTATTCAACCAAGAGGAATATTAAATCTTGATAAGGATATCAATTACATATAGCTCTGTAGGTTCACTCAGAATTGTATGCTTTCAGTAATGATCTGCACATCACCGTTAGGAAGGGTGAATATAAATCACTGAAATTTGATTTTATAAAATCCAGAGAACACATTATTATTTGCCTTAGGTGTGTAATACAGTGATTTTGGTTTGTTTTAAGACTCATAGCCAGAAATGGAGGTCAGCCTGTGCAAATAAAAGCACAGAGAGAAATTTATTTATTTATTTACTAATGTAATTTTACTTAATAGATGGAAATTTATGTATTTACTAATTTATTTTTAAATTTATTGTATTTTTCACTTATTTAATTTTCGCTTGTCTCTTTTCAAGTAAATCAGAGTTTCTCCCTGCTTTAATATCATTTTATCTTTTTCTCAACTTTTATTTTGGATCAGGGGGCAAATGAGCAGGTTTGTTTCATGGGAATATTGCACGATGCTGAGATGTGGAGTATAGATCCTATAACCCTGGTGGTGAGCTTAATACTTGCTAGGTAGTTTTTAAAACACATCCTCTTGTCCCTCCACACTCTGGTAGTCCACAGTGTCTGTTTTTTCAAAGGAACAAAAAACCAAGTACTGCATATTTTCACTTATAAGTGGGAGCCTAAAAGCTGAGCACACAAGGACATAAATGTGAAAAAACAGACTGGAATGTTTCTGTCTGCAGAACACTCATCCTCTTTAAAAGGAAAGTAAGAAGACACTTGAGAAGTAGCAAAGTCGATTGTGACTGTATACAACTGCTGAGACCAACAGAACATAATTTCTTCACTTGGAATTTATTCTGATGTTGGTTATTTATGTAACTTTCTTCCACAAAACTCCAAGAAGCTGGAAATAGGAACTGTTTTTCACTCGTGTTTATTTTATTTATTTATTTATTTTGGGACAGAGTCTGGCTCTGTCATCAGAGCTGGAGTGCAGTGGCACACTCCCGGCTCACTGCGGCCCCCACCTCCAAGTTTCAAATGACTCTCCTAACTCAGCCTCCCAAGTAGCTGGGGTTACAGGCACTGCTCTACCATGCCCAGATAATTTTTGAATTTTTAGTAGGGGCAGGCTTTCACCATGTTGGCTAGGCCGATCTCGAGCTGCTGACCTCAGGTAATTCGCCCCCCTCAGCCTCCCAAAGTGCTAGGATTACAAGCATGAGCCAGTATGCCTGGCCTGACTACATTCTTGAGTGATTCACTGTAGCATGTAGTGTTTAGTAAAACAGTTATCATCCATTAGTTTCAAGAACAACTGTATAAAATCAATCAAATGTATTAGCATTTTCTTTGAAACTTTAATTTTCATTCATCCTGGCATCCTAGGTTGTGTTAATGGTCTGATAATTTTTCTTTGCAGAATTAATATGCTGTACAAACATACTTAATTTGGTTTCAACAGAAATTTCTACCATGAGCATACCACCTTGGTATCTCTAATCTTTGCTGATACATAATTATTTGATATCACGCCTTCTATTGTAAAATTCTTTCCAAATTTTTTTCTGTTATTTTTTGTTGTTATTTAGATTTCTTCGATCTAGTTGTAATAAAAGGCTTTTCATATTTTGTCTTTTTTTTTCTACCTTGTTTCCTGATTTGTCATTCTAGGATTCTATGATCTATAACTTGAAAAAATCATCTTTAACCATTAAATTCTAAATATGTAAGTTAAAACGCACCCTTTTGAAATAGAATAGGGTGATAAATTTCTCACCTCTTCCAAAAATAGTATTCAAAACCTGCCAGCATAATGTTAATTTCTAATTTGAATAATTACATCATGCTTTAAAAGGAAAGTAAAACACAACTTTCTTTAATTGGATTTGTTTATTGTTAAAATGCATTTCTAAAGAACACAAGGAAAAATGTGTCACAGATTACCAAATTAAAACATTCTGTAATCAAATGTAAAAGTTGGTTTTGAACAACTCTGCAAAGTACCATCTAGGAAACACAAATTTTAAACAAAACGGTATTAAAAATGGCTTGTGTTGCATGTCCTCCGTACCCAAATGGCCATGACTTTCATGCAAATGGACATTCTCTTTCCCTGGTAAGCTCCTCTGAGTTGCTCATCTATCACTTGGCAGTCACTAAAGCTACACACCCACAGCTTCCTGTATTGATCCTTTCTCTCCTACAGGCCTTTTGTGCTGGCCCATGCTCCTCAGGTTAAAGCATGGTACTTCCTGAGTTTCTCCTGCCTTTGCAGGGTACAACTTCACAGTATCATATCAAAGGTCTAATTGTTTTCTCACTATGTAAAGTGATTCAGTCTTTTAGTATTTTAGCGCCTTTCCATAGAGAAATTGGAAGTTCCTTTTGATTTCTCTTATGAATAGATCACGGAAGATGATTAGTAGACCATAAAACAGACTTTCCTCTTTACACATGGATTCCAGTTTAACTGGAAAACGTCCAATCGTATTTTCTTTATATTCATTAATGTGATATTTTACTGATTCATGGTATAGCTTTTTCTAGAGGCACATTGAGGACTTAGGTAAATAGAAAATCTCACAGCCTATCTGATAAATAGAAAGATATAAGGGCTGGGTGTGGTGGCTCACGGCATGTAATCCCAGCACTTTGGGAGGTGGAGGCAGGCGGACCACTTGAGGTTGGGAGTTTGAGACCAGCTTGGCCAACAGTAAAACCTCATCTCTACTAAAAAAAATAAATAGTAGGGTATGATGGTGGGCTCCTGTGATCCCAGCTACTCGGGATGCTGAGGCAAGAGAACTGCTTGAACCTTGGAGGTGAAGGTTGCAGTGACAGCTCACTGCAATCTCTGCCTCCTGGGTTCAAGTGATTTTCCCTCCTCAGCCTCTCGAGCAGCTGGGACTGCAGGCCCAGACCACTATGCCTGGCTAATTTTGTTATTTTATTTTATTATCTGTAGATGCTGGGCCTTGCTATGTTGCCTAGGCTGGTCTCAAACCCCTGGCCTCAAATGATCTTCCTGCCTTGGCTTCCCCAGACAGTGGGATTGCAGGCATAAACCACTATACCCAGCCAAGTTTGAGACTTTAGCTAGCACAGAACAGAAGTTGAATAATAAAAACGTAAGAAGATTTGATAATATGTCAGCTTGAAATGAAAGTTGAAATTAGCTTTAGTATGATTTGGGCTCTCTGCATCCCTACCTTATGGCAATAGATTTTTAAATGTTTTCCTTCAATCATTCATTCAAGAAAAAATTACTGAATACCTGTTACAGGCTAGATCCTGTTGTATGCACTGGGAATACATTAGTGAACAAAAGAGATAAAAATCTTCTACCTCATGAAAACAACATAGCAGAAAGAGCAGAAAGCTGATATAAAATAAACATAGCAATTAAGTAAATTATATAACATTTTAGAGATTAAAATGAGATTTAGAAAATAAAGCAGAGAAAGTAGGGTACAATTAGTCTGTTATGCTGGGTGGGAAAGGAGGTCACAACGTTGAATAGAATAGAATTGGCTCTCAGTCCCTCCACGAGTGGATTCCATATCCGTGAATTTCACCAACCATGGATTAAAAATATATAGAAAAAACAATAAAAATAATAAGAACACAAAATTTAAAATTTGCAGTATAAAACTATATCATATTTACATTTTATTAGGTATTATAAGTAATCTAGAGACCATTTTAAAAATACAGGAGGATTTGTGTAGATTATATGTAAGTACTATGTCATTTTCTGTCAGAGACTTGAGCATCCACAGAGTTGGGTATCGTCAAGGGTCCTGGAACCCTCTCCTGGAGATACTGAGGGACGACTGTAGTTGGAATACAGGCAGTAAAAAGGAATAATTTGATCTAAGACCTGAAGAAGGCAAGAGAGTTCATCATTACAATGTCTGAGGAAATGTGCCCCTACCAGAAGAAACTTCCAGCGCACAATGTGAAATACGCTTGCCCATTAAGGAATGTGATATGGTTGGAATAGAGTGTGCAGGAAGGAGAGTCGTATGATTTAGCAAGAAAGCAGATGTAAAGATTAGAGAGCTTTATTGCAGAAGTTGCAGCATGATGCTGGTAGCACCAACTACACTCCAGCTGTATTTTTAATGATAAAAGAGAATCCTGCATTACAGAAAGAGAAAGTCACCCAGAGCGTATTAGTTTCCTGTGGCTGCTGTGACAAGTTACCTACCACAAAATCAGGGGCTTACAGAAGCAGAAATGTATTTCTTCACAGTTCTGGAGGCCATACATCTGAAATAACTATCACTGGGTCAAAATCAAGGTATTGGCCCCTATAATTCCTGCCGGCGTCCCTTGGCTGTGGCTTCGTTAGCTCAATACTGAAGGAGGCCAGCAATTTTACCTCTCGCTGTGTCTTCGCAGGCCTTCTCTGTTGTCTGACACACTTCCCTCTGCCTCCCTCTTTTAAGAACAACTGTGATCTCATTTAGGGTGCACCCAGATAAAGCAGGTGAACCTCTCCATTTCAGGCTCCTTAACTTAATCACACATTGGTATATTTTCCATATAAGGTAGCATTTACACATTCCAGAGATTACGATCTGATATTTTTATGAGCTGCTATTTATCCTACCACTGGAAATTAGGAAATTTCGTTATCATTGCAATTTTAAAAGGAATAAAATTAATTTTAAAAATCCCCTATAAAATAAACATATTGGCTGTACTTTTTTGCAGCTTACCTGAATCCTTCCTGCATTAGATTATATCAGTGAATAAACTTTCTAGAAATTTCATGTTTGATTGTCCACATGGAGGGGATTGGGCAATGCTGCAGTAAAGCCTGCTTATCATCATTCCTAATCAGTGCCTCACCAGTTCCCCTTCACATCACAAAAGTGCACGTGAAGTGCAAGGTTATGTTGGGAAAATCTTCACAGCTGCCTGCAGGTGTCAATTCTGCCTACCTTGTTCTTGCAGTTGCCCACAAGTGTGTCACCTTCTTCATCCAAGTATATGCACTGAAGGGTTTAAGGTTTTCCTATACTTAGAGCTTACACTTCATATACCACATATTTTCCCTGATGGACCCTAGGTCTGGAGGCAGGTGCTGTTTTACTTATTTGTTTCTAAGCAAAATTATTCTAACTGAAGAAAAATACAACAGTATACAGATGAGCAGTCCTGCTTTGATGCACTTCAGGACATGAGTGAACAAAGGAATATGGTCAGAATTTACTTCTATTCTATTTTGGTAAAATGTCACACGTTTCCCTCTTGCTAAGGGGAGTTCGATCAGTGCTACAGGAAGGGTCTTATTCAGGAAGAGAGTCCAGGACGTGGCAGTGTCGCCAGATAAGAAGAATATTTTCTACTTTGGCCAACCTTCAGTCCTACTGCCATGCAGTGGTAATTGTGGACATATAAGGAGTATAAGGTAAAGGATAATATATTCACCATGCCTCACCTGGACCCCTGAGGTCTGGCAGCAGGCCTGAAAGGAGTCTTCTGGAGACAACACCCCTCTGGCCCCATATCCCTGGCGTTGGGGCCATTTATGCCTCTACACCTTACAAGCCTGCATTGTGAGCAGAGGCCTGCACTTCTGGGTTCTGATTCCAAGAAATTTGCAGTGTAGCTAGTGAGCCATGTGAGGAAATTTTGTCCCTGTGCTTTAAAATTATTGAGTCATACTTAAATGTAGTATATAATGCTATTCTCAAACTGTTTCGATTGCACAATAGTCTTTAATGCTGTTTTCTCTATAAGATCACATGTACATTAAAAGGTGATGAAGCTAACTCTTAATTCTACTTACTGTACCTGTTATAAAGTGTATGTCACAATTTCAACTTTGTAATAACTGCGTTACTAACAGTTGCATCAATGCTTAACGTTTCTTTAATAATTTGGGTAAGCTTTTTTCTGTCTTTTTCATTTTTACTCTTCTTTAGTGTAGTTATTCTTGCATTTATGCAGTTCTGACTGAGTCATGTGTGTGTATTGTGTTTGGAAAGGATACAGCATATTTTTTTTTAGCATCACATAATTTTTAGCACAAAGGAACACTTTAAAAAAATTGCTTCCTGATGACAGTGATTTTGTAAAGTGGCAGTCATTTGATTTAAGTACATGTAAATTCCACTTCAGTTAGTAGAACTAGAAATTTAACTGTGATTATTTTAAATGAATAAAGTTTCTTGGAAATTTTAGAATATCAAATAAATGACTACAGCACTAACACGCTGAAAAATAATGATGTTTATGGCAACTCATGATAGAATTTTTGCAACAGTAGATGGCGCTGTTTTATTAATAGTCACTGACCACTCTCCACTTTTCTGGAAGATGACATAGTTTATTTTTAACTCGTTTAACAAAATTCCAAAACTGCTTATATCTAGCTTATCAAATGAATCACTTTGAATGTGTGTGGTAGGGACATTTTTGAGTATTTTATTTCATAGAACAAGTTTGGATGAAGGTATACGTTTTTTTTTCTACTGTCACTTTTAACCTCAAGCATTCAAGGTGAGGCATACCAAGGGGGGTTATTATAATCATATCAATTTTATTAAATGGGCTATTTTTTTTTAACTCCTATAAAGGATTGTAAGATGGGAATTTGAAACAGGTTGTCTAGCCTGGTCTGATTTGACAGAATTCATTTCTGCCTCCAAATCCATACATTCATATAACTTTATGTTGATGAAAAACAAAATACAAGCAAAAATTTGGGCAAGCAAAATGAAGGTGCATTTTGTAAAAATATAACTACATGAAGGAATGAGAAAATGTCTTTATAAAGAGTAGAATAGAACAAGAAATAAGAAGACCAAGAATATCACAGGTAAATGTGATATCTAATATGAAAGTGATATTTTATATAAATGTATAGTAGCTCATGTGGATTATACTGCACGATGGCCAATTTAATTGGCTAGGCTGTGGGGCCTACTTGCTTGGTCAAACACTAGTCTAGATGTCACTGTGGACTTGTTTCGTACAGTGATTACCATTTACAATCACTTGACTTTAAGTGAAGAAGAATCCCATCAATAATGGGAAAGGGTGTCATTCAATCACACGAAGACATTATAAGTAGAAATTGAGGTTTCCCAAAGAAGGAATTCTGCCTCAAGAATGTAACATGGAAATCCTGCCTCAGTTACCACCTGCTAGCCTGCCGTGCAAATCCCCACAACTGCATGAGCTAATTTCTTAAAATCAATCTCTCTTTCTCCCTCTCTCTTTTTGTTAGCTATTACTATTGTTAAGAGGACAGTGTGTCTACAAAATGAGAGTTGGTAGTAATGAAAAGGGAAAAATCACATTCTGGTAAAGAAAACAATTGCTAAATTAAGAATAGTAACAAAGAAGGAAAACCACTGAGTTATCAATAAAACAGAAAATCAAATAAGGGAGAAGAACATTCCCCTAGAATTTATTAGAAGTGGAAAAGGAGGTTACAAAGTTATCAGAAGAGATGAAACATGAAGAACAGATGCAAGGCTTCTAATGTATGTTTGGTGAGATTTATAACAGTTGACAATAGAATGATGACAGGATTGGCAATCATAAAAATGAACAATGAATTGATAGGATTCATGGACTTTTTGGGAACATAATATTGAGGAAACAAAATCCAAATGTAGCCTTATAGTCAAGGAGTGAGTGAGAAAAGTTAGTTTATGTGAAGTGGAACAAACAGCAGATCATTTTAGAAGTCTCAACAACACTAAGCGTCAAATGACAATAAACCAAAATGCAGAATGTTGGGGAAAAGATTAGTGAGCCAAGAACTCTACACCTGGACAAAATACCCTTTATGTTCTACTGTAGAATAAAGAGAGTCTCCCTCCTGCACTCCCAAGTTCCGCTACTTCATTCTTCTTTTATCACCTCAGCTCACTGTCTGTTCTTTCTGGCTCTGTTGAACTACTTTCAGCCCTCCACATGAGCCATCTCTCTCATCTGTTCCTTGAATCTGTGCGGATGGCTTTCTCTATCTGGAATACTGTTTCTTCCCCACTTTTACCAGCTCAACCTTGCTCTTTTCATAGATCTCACTTTTAAAAAGAATAAAATGCTGTCATTCCTCTGCATGGAAAAGCCTGTTACTTGCTTCCAAAACCAATTAGCTATTCCTCGTATGGGCTCTCATGACATTTTTAAATTTTACTTTTTCCATCTTTTTATGTACTGAGGTATGATTTTTATACAATAAAAAGCACCCATTTTGTGTACATTTCAATGAACTTTGACAAATCAATATATCCAAATAACCATCACAAAATGCAGAATATTTAGCTCATCCCACAAAATTCCCTTGCACCTGTACCCAGCAAATCATTTATCACATTCCAGGCAATTACCATAAATTAAATATTGTCTTTCTGGAGTTTCAAATAAATTCATACTAGATTATGAATGTATTCTTATATGCCTTCTTTTGATCAACTTAATGGCTTTGGAATTCAGTTATGTGTCCCTATAAGCAGGCCATTCCTTTTACTGCTGAATAGTACCTATTTCATTGTACGCATGTAGCACAGTTTGTTTACTGATTTACCTGTTTACAGATATTTACGTTGTTTGTAATTTTGGTTTATTGTCAATAAGAAATGTAAACATTAGTGTACAGATCTTTATGCAAACGTGTTTTCATCTCTCCAGGGTATATAACTAGGTGTGGAATTATTGGGTTGTATGGTAGGCAATACATTTTTTTTCTTCTCTTTATTTCCAACAAATTTAAGTTATTTTTATGTGTCCTGTTTTAGATGTGTCTTGTAAATACCATAAAGTCATATGATTTTTTAAAAGCATCAAACCTGAACACTTTTTGTAATAAGAGAATTTAATCTAGTTATATTAATCAAGACTACTATATGTTTGGACTTACTCTTTATTCTAATCATACTATTTTATGTTTTCTATTTACCATTCTTTTTTCTTCTCTTCCTCTTTTGGCATTTCTATTTCTTTATATTAGTTATTTAAACTTACATATATATGATATGGTTTGGCTTTGTGTACACACTCAGATCTCATTTTGAGTCATATTTCCATGATTCCTGCTTATTGTGGGAGGGCCCTGGTGTAATATAATTGGAATCATAGGGGCAGTTTCCCCCATCCTGTTCTCATGGTAGTGGATAAATATGACGAGATCTGATGAGTTTATCAGTGGTTTCTGTAGTAGATTTTAGATCTCTGCAGGAGGCTTGAATTTTTCCCCAGACGTTGGAGTTTTCTTTTCTACCCCATGGTCAGGCTGCAAATTTCCAAACTTTTGTGTTCTGCCCTGCCTTCTTGTAAAATATAAGTTTCATTTTCAAATCATCTCTTTGTGAGTGCATGTAACTCTATGCTTTCAGAAGAAGCCAGATCACCGGTTGAATGCTTTTCTGCTTAGAAATTTCTTTTGCCAGATACCCTAAATAATTTGTTTCAAGTTCAAAGTTTCACAGATCTCTGTGGCAGGGGCAGAATGCCACCAGTGTCTTTGCTAAAGCATAGCAAGAGTGCCTTTGCTGAAGCTCAAATACGTTCCTCAGCTCCATCTGAAACCACCTCAGCCTGGACTTCATTGTCCGTATCACTATCAGCATTTTTGGTTAAAGCCATTCAAGTCTCTAAGAGTTCCAGACTTTCCCTCATCTTCCTGTCTTCTTGTGAGCCCTCCAGGCTGTTCCAACCTCTGCCAGTTACTGAGTTCTGGAGTCACTTTGTGTTTTCAGCTTATCTTTTTAGCAGTACCCCACCCTTCTGGTACCAGTTCTCTGTATCAGTTCATTTGCACATTGCTATAAAGATACTAAGTGAGACTGGGTAATTTCTAAGCAAAAGAGGTTTAACTGACTCACAGATCCTCATGGCTGGGGAGGCCTCAGGAAGCTTAGCATTGTGGCAGAAGGTAAAGGGGAAGCAGAACGCAGCAGGAAAGAGAGGGATGCAGGGGAAACTGTGACCTTTAAACCATCAGCTCTCAGGGGAGCTCTCTCCCTGTCACAAGAGCAGCTTGGAGGAAACTGCCATGATCCTCTCACCTCCCACCAGAGACCCCCCTCAACACATGAGGATTACAATTCAAGATGAGATTTGGGTTGGGACCCAGAGCAAACCAAGTCAGGGTTCATTCAGTCAGCAGGTAAGCTCAGAAAATGAATTTAAAATAGTTTACTGAGAAGAATTTTTAAAAGCCATGGAGTCTCAGGATCACCAGCTAGCCTCCCAGGAGATTCCAGGCGTTGCCAGCATTACAGCGCTTTGTGATTCACTTGCTCAGGTTCAGGAGGTCAAGGGCAAAGCTGGACATGAGGAGTTGTAATGTACATGGTGTGGCCTAATAGAGAGAAAACAAATGAACAAGCAAACAAATAAAGAAGCTGTGAACTGGTGAAGTCTAGAAAAAAAAAAAGGGGGTAAAACAGTTGTTTCCCATTTTCATAAATCCTCTGAGTTTCATGAGTTAAGAGCAAAGATGACCTTGTCTAGTGCTACAGTCATTGTAATAATTGTTAACTTGATCATTACTATGCATGAGGTGCTATGAGCTATTTGATTTGTCATCAGGGCCAACCCATGGTGACAGTACCGTCTTCATAGTACTCTCAGTTTACCTGTGAGAAAACCGAAGGCACACAGCAACGAAGCAAGTTAGATCAAGAACGCATAACCGGGTGGGTGGGGGCTTTTATCCCAGGCGCCTTGAGCCCTGAGCTCACAAATATTAGTAACTATGCATTATTACTTTCAAAAAAGAAAATATGTATTAAGAAACCAGGAAATGTATTTAAAATTAATGATTTTCCTCAAAAAATAGAAAATGCTTAATTGAATAAAAAGAAAACTATATAGAATGATTAGAAAATTGAAGAGCTGTCAGTTTTATGTTTAAAAATTCTCCAAACAGATGTAGTTTGAGCAGAAGTTACTTTAAAATCGTCAGAGTTTAAAACATTCAAGGTACGGTTAATTTACATGCAATTGAAACTCTTTCAGGACATAAAAGACAAGTGAGAACTTCTAATTGCTTTTCATAAAGTCAGCAAAACATACCTTAAAATGTCAGTGATAGAACATAAAAAGAGAAAAATAACAACATTTCATATGGAGAGCGATAATGGCATATGCTTTAAGAAAAAGTATTAAAAACTGAAAACAAAGTCCAGTTAGGATCTTCCTTTATTTATTACAGATTTATCTCTCACTACTGTACCTCTTTCCAATATTACTCTTCACATAATTGGGAGGATTTCAGTATCTGGGCTAAATCATCTCTTGAAAAATAAGCACCATAATCCCCCTTCTGTTACCTTATTCCAGGGACTGGAAGTCTGATTATCGCATTTCTGCCAGTGAAATGCAAGATTGAAAGGGCAAAAGAAGCAGGAGCAATTATTGCTCCACTGGCAACAATAACTAGACCCCTGGATTTCAGAAATTGGATGAGACTTCTGTGTGTTCTCTTGTGAATCATTTCTTTGGGGCTGCAGCAGCTGAGATTGTTGGTAAAAGTTACCTGTGAATTCTACACTTAAAAATTTCTGTAGTGGTGGTTGCCCTCCTAGAAATGTTGTAGGTATCCAAATATCTGAATTAAATCTCTTCCCATCTGAAATATCTAGAACAATTGACGTTTCCCTGTTAAATTCTTGTGAGTAATATTTTAAGTAAAAGTGATCCATGCAAAAAATCTGATAAATGCAATCTGAGGAGAATATCTGACATATTTGCATTTGAAAGTCATAATGATCTCATGATTAGCCAGGAGTGAAACTGAGAATCCATCATATGTTACGGAAAAAGAGCTTATTATATTACTGGCTGTATTTTCCTGAGATAAGGTGTCTACTGAAGGTAAGGAATTGGGGGAGAAATAGTTTCCACACTATTGTATGGTAGAAATTACTATACAGAACTTGTTGGTTTGCTGACATTTCTCATTACAAAGGATAATTTAGGGAAAAAAATAAGCTCCTGCTTTTCAGTTCTTAGTTCAAGACATGGTAGGAAAACTAGAAGGATTCCGTAACTGCTGAGAACCTTTTTATAATTTGTATATAAAAGTTAAGGTGTTTATTGGCAAATATTGGGACTTTGAAAATGGAAATGGGAATAATTGTTTGGATTGCAATTAGTTTGTAAACCTTGAACCTACTGAGCTGGCTTTTTGTTCTTCTTTTACTAATTAGCAAGTTTGACCAAGGAAAATTGCTCTGGCCTTGCAGCAGTGCGCGTTTTGTGTTTTGTGTCAGGGCTTTGGTAACCCTCATCTGTGTTGCTGCTGCTTTCCTCCCTCCTGTTACTATGAATGCAGTGTTTGCGTTTAAACACATTTACCTGTGCTCCAGGGGAGATCTCTCCCACTCGCTCCTAAACATTGCTCCGGAAATTTACTGTCTCTGTTCTGTGTCTTTTTTTTTCTCTAGTAGGAATGTTTCCTAAAGATCGTGCTCAACAGCATCAAACATGATGCAATTTCTCCCGTCTTAAAAATGCTCCTGTCTTTACCCATATCCGTCTCACAGACACTGCCACATCACAAAGCTCCTTGACAGTGTGGTGGGTACTTCCTGCCTCTCAGCACTTTCTCCACTCCCTCTTAAATCCTTTCTAATGAGACTCTCAGCTCTTCTATGTGAAAGAAAAAGGCCTCACTTGACTTCTGCGTTTCTCAGCCCAATGGTATTTCTCAGCCCTAATTTTACTTGGCCTATCAGCTGCAACTGAAGACACTCTGCTCCTTGAAACGCTGACTACACTGTTTTCCAGAGCACGCTCTGCTCCCTTGACCAGGCCCTCCCACTAGGTCTCCTCTGCGGGTTTCACTCGCCTACTAAACTTGAGACATTCATCACTCTTACTCCCTACACTCACACCCATGATGGTGTCTTCACATTTACATACGGTGTATATGGCAATCACGCTCATGTTTCCATCTCTTAGACCTCTTCTTCAAATTAAGTATCCATCAGCCTACAAAACATCTCCACTTAGATTAGAATCTTCTCAAACTCAATCTGTCCAAAACCGAATGCCAGATTTTCACCCTTTGAAGACACAGTAATAATATCGGGTGGTTGCAGGAAAATAGGAAATTCCAGGTGGCAGTTTCATAAGGCTAAGAAAAAGGAAATTGCCGACATAGCTGCAGAAATGAGGGATGCACAAGACCCTAAATAACAAGGTGTGAACCAAGGTGGCTAAGACGGACAGGACCCAACATGGCGCTGAATTTGGCCTAGTTTCTCCTAGGCCCTCATCATGCGCTCTTACTACATATGAGGTGCTATGAACTGATTTGTCATCACAGACAACCCCTGAGACAGGTGCAGGTAGGACTCTTAGTTTATATCTGAGAAGACTGAGGACACCCAGCAACTAGGTAAGTTGCTAAATCATACTTAATCACACACACAATCACCACTGCCATGACAGTTCTGAGAACAGCCATATTTGGTGTAAAATTGGGTGGCACCACAGTTTCGAGAAATCTTCACTGTTTTCCAGGAATTTTCATGAATGCTCCACCCTGAGGTTAAAGAAGTCCTTAAAGACAGAAACCCCAAACCCACTGCGTGACTCTCCCTGGAGTAAACCTGCACTCCCCTTTCTTGACCGTGTACTTTTCACTTTGCCATAAATCTCTATACTTCCACTATTTCCCGACTCATTCTTGAATTCCTTCTTAAGATGGTGTCAAGAGAGCTGGACACTGACTCTCGTGGGCATTTTGGGACCTCCCCCAGCCCCCTGGTGTCACTACCAAGCTTGCTCTTTCTTTGTTCTTTGTTCTCATTATAGTAAGTGTAACCTTTATTCTATCTGCAGTGATGCATGCCTAAACCACTGGAGTTTCATTTGATTCTTTATTTTTAGGTGTGTATTTATTTTTTTGCCACATCATATGACAGATCACATACTTGGATTACTGCAATGGCTTCCTAATGGTTTCCCTGCTTCCGCCTCTGCCTCCCCACCCTCTCTCCTATGGAAATCTTCTAAAGTTAGACTTAATAGTATAGATCTGTAACGGTGGCTGACTGTGGGCAATCCCAGCTGCCATACTCCCACCACTCAGAGACTGCTGAATGTTCAGACTGCATTCAAATACGGCAAGCAGGGAGCTGTAACCAGTCTCACTGTTCCTGTACCTCAATTCCGATACTTGTACATCACTTTACCTTTTTTGACTGTAAACTTGTTCTGACCGTGAGGCACCCCAGACACTCTGTGAATCTGCTGTGATTCTGTGGGCTGCCCAATCATGAATTGTTCATTGCTCAATTAAATTCTTTTAAATTTAATTTGGCTGAAGTTTTTCTTTTATCAGTGTTACTATATAAATTAACAGTTTATCTGCTCCATTAACATTGCTCTAAAGATTCTCTCCACTTCAAAATAAGAAAAATAAACGAAAGTCAATACAAATATTCAAATAAGAAATCCCAGCACAACAAAGGAGATGATGTTATTAATGTTATAATAATTTACCTAGAAAAACTTAGACTGGAAAGTGAATATTTAACGAATAACAGCAAACAAAATATAGAAACAGAATTTAAACAGAACTTTTGCTTTTAAAGACCAAACTTGTAATCATACAAGATACTCCATTGTTCTTAAAAATTTTTTCAGGAAACCTTAGTATTCAATAATAGAACCCTAATTAAATATAATATTTAGAATAATATGATAGTATTAAAATCATACAGTGAAATAGTAGGATATATAAAAACATAAAAAGTGAAAATGGGTTAGAAAACAATGTTCAATATGTTCTCATAAAAGACAATAGTTGCTTAAGATGAAGGAAATACTTACAGTATTGACAACACTCTCCTCTGGTGCTACTATTAATCATTATATTTTCTCCCTTACCCATGTTTAATTTTAAAATTTTGTAAAGTGAACATCAATATTTTAAATATCAGAAGTAATATAAAGCAGCACATTATATTAACCACTATCAGAAGTATTATAAAGCCGTATATTATATTAACCAACATTTAAATGTGTTTTTTCCCCTGAGCTACCAGTATACTTGAGAAATATCAACGACATTATTGTGTAATCTGTTCATCTCTAGTGACTGCTATGGTTTTGTTTCTGTTGGGCAATATATATAATATTTTACAATATGTAAGTTTCACATGTAAGTTATTTTAGCTTCTCCTAAATGTGATTAACACGAGATGAAATACAGACCATAATAATAGAGTAATATGACATTCTTTAACCTTGCAGTCATAGTAACAGATTTATATATTGACAATTGTGTGTTAACTACATACATATTGGCTGCTCTGTGCATTATCTGTTAAAATGCCTGTTGCTAACCATCCTTCATACTTCCTGGATTTGTTCCCTTATCACCTAGACACTGTGTATATAGGGAATGCAAACTAATTTTAATGTGCACTGAAGCAAAATATTACCAGGAAGGTGAAGCTTCTAAAACATATAGCATATAAATTGTCTGCAGCCATTCAGGACTTCATGATGATCAGGCATTCTGGATGTTCCACACTGCTGCTTCTCCGTATGAGTCTAGATAACTGACAGGTGAGCATGACGTCAGTAGGAAAACCCCAAAAACTTATTTTTCGGCCAATCTAATCAGAGCAACAGCCTGAACCCAGGTGCATGTCAGACAAGAGACAAAGGGATGTAAACTATGTTACCCCAGCTGAAGCCATCCTAGGTCAGCTAACAATCACCTGAACCCTAAAAATGAGAGTAAACCCACTCCGAGATCAGCAAACTTTCCTGGCTTAGCTTCAGCAAAATATTTATTGTTCTGTGTCAGTAATGTTGGTTGCCTGCTTGTTAATGCAACTTTATTTTGGCAATAGCTAACTGAAATACTAACTTGTACAAATGTTATTGACCTGTCATTAAGGAAAATGAGAAATTAGTCTGACGGAAATTTGAAACGTATATTCTGTTGAAATCAATACATGTTTGTATTTTACCTAATGACAGGTCAGTAACGTTCATACAAGTTACTACAGCTATGTGGGATCCTCCTGATTCAAACATACAAATATGTTTATATTTGTTTCTAGATCTTTATTCCACTGTATGTAATTGTATTTTTTCTCATGCTGCTTATGAAAACATACCCAAGACTGGATTATTTATAAATTATGAAAGAGATGTGTAAAGGACTCACAGTTCCACATGGCTGGCGAAGCCTCACAATCATGGCGGAAGGTGAATGAGAAACAAAGTCATGTCTTATACAGTGGCAGGCAAAGAGGGCATGTACAGGGGAACTCCTCTTCATAAAACTGTGAGATCTCATGAGACTTATTCACATCCATGAGAACAGCAAGGGAAAGACCCACCCCCATGATTCAATTACCTCCCACTGGGTCTCTCCCAAAGCACATGGGAATTATGGGGCTACAATTCAAAAGAGATTTGGGTGGGCCAAACCATGTCAACAACATAAAAGCAAATCCTGGCTGGGCATGATGGCTAAATCCTGTAATCCCAGCACTTTCGGAGGCCAAGATGGGTGGTTCACTTGAAGCCAGGAGTTTGAGACCAGCCTGGCCAACATGGTTAGAGCCCATCCTTACTAAAAATACAAAAATTAGCTGAGTGGTGGTAGGCGCCTGGTGCCTGTAATACCAGCTACTCAGGCGACTGAGGGAGGAGAATTGCTTGAACCTGGGAGGTAAAGACTTCAGTGAGCTGAGATCTTGCCACTGTATTCCAGCCTGGGCAACAGAGTGAGATTTCTTCTCAAGCAAACTTGTCATGCATCTAATATGTCCAAGAACAGTCATAGCAATCATTTACAGCTTATGTTCATTCTGATTGTTTCATGCATATAATTTTGAATTGCTGATGTATATATTTGACTAAATATCGACAGTGCTATCACATCCCAACATTACATTTGTATTGGCATTATAGTTGATAGAATTTAATTCACAATTGTGTGGATGAAGGGAGTTTTGTTTATATTCCCAACCAAACATCATTATATCATCCACCATAAGAATCAAAATAAACATATGTTTAAACATTTTAAGTATTCCACTTCATAAAATAAGCTTAAGTAGATGAATAAAGTCAAGTGCATCACTAATAAGATAGCATTCAGAAAGTGTGTCTTCATTCAGGTCTTTTGTAGGCCCGGGAATTCGTTTTCAGTGAAATATGACAATAGCTATTTTAAAAATAATTATGAATTATCTAAAGATATTATTTTCAACAGAGTTTCATACAATTCAAAGTGGATATGTGGGCCAGACGTGGTGGCTCACACCTGTAATCCCAGCACTTTGGGAGGCCAAGGCGGGTGGATCATGAAATCAGGATTTCAAGATCAGCCTGACCAAGATGGTAAAACCCCATCTCTACCAAAAATGCAAAAATAAGCTGGGCATGGTGGTGCCTGCCTGTAATCCCAGCTACTCAGGAGGCTGAGGAAGACAATTGCTTGAACCTGGGAGGCGGAGGGAGGTTTCAGTGAGCTAAGATGGCACCACAGCACTCCAGCC
>NW_016107857.1:174006-287460 GCF_001604975.1 Cebus imitator
AAAAAAAAAAAAAGAAAGAAAAAGTGGATATGTAATGCTTTTCATTGTATAGGATTAAATAATTTATATTCATACAAATTTTAATAGAATGCCAACCACACTACACTAAATGACATTATAGAAAATGTCATTTATAGTCTGTTATATTTATTTAAGGATAATATGGCTAATGCTTTAATGTTTCTTTGCTTTGTTGTTTTAAAAATGCCAAAGTATTTTGATTTTAACATATGGGTATATAGTTATGGCCTGACAGAATAATTTCAGATGAAAACTGTTTTAAAATATATTTTATGAATTTCACATAAGTAGTATTTTATATAAGGACAGACATTCAAAGGTTGCAATAAAGATTCAATGACCTATTAGTATTTATTTGAAAGAAAAAATAAAAATATAAGAACATTATGTTGTTTACTGCATTTATTCAGATAAAATTTTAGAGCTTAGAAATTCAATTTTTTAAATAGGATTTCCCATTTATCTTATTAAATCTGCCAGTTCTGCCATTATATACATCTTTTCTTACAAATTGTTTAACATACTTGTAACAGTTATTTGATAGTCCTTTGTCTACTGAACTCATCATATACATCATATATGGATCTACTTCTACTTACTGTTTTTTCTCTCAGTCATGTTATATTTTCCTTTTTCTTCATCTACTTCATAATTTAATTCAGACATTGCATATGAAAGTATAATGGACAGGAACATATAACTTGTTTTGCTATTTCTTCAGAGGAGTGTAGATCCTTTATTATGAGAGCCTCGGACTGATCATTCAGATTCCTTTAAGCATCTGGTGTCCTAAGACAGGGCTGCAGCATTAACTAAAGTCAGCTCTCCTTTGTTCAGCTCCAGAGGTCTTGGATCTTGTCAATATTTTGTCTAAGAAGAGGTTCAAATGCCCTTTCAGAAAGGTTAGGCATATTTCAGATTCAATTCTTTTATGTTTCTGAAATCCAAGCTTTACAGCATGTGGCTGAATTAATTCTCTTTCTCTTTAGAAATTATCATTTTCCTTTTAAAAATATATTTTCTTATTACTATGTGAGCAAATCCCTGCCACATCCTAAATTTTGACTGGGGGCTTCCATTCTTACTGTTTGATGTAAATATTTTTTAATGCTAGCATCTCTCTTCCATATCTATTAAAGGTTTCTTAAAACTTATATTGTAAATTTTTTAATTTCCAGGGAAATATTTATTTTACTTGTTTTATGTAGTCCTTAATGTCATTCCACAGACTAATGGGCACTGGTAAGTATTAATTCATTCTTACATTTCTTAAAGAAACATATTCTATCAAGTACCTTAAAATGAATAGGATTAAGTGTTTCCTCTTCTTGTATGAAACAATATATGGTGTGAATGTGCACAAAATTTCTGAAATCATCAAATGTATAGGAGCAAAGGAGTATTTTAACTGCTGCCATAGCAGGTGCATTAAATCAAAACATTAGTCATAATTTAAGATGAATTTGAAAACGTGGGAGTTTTAGCGTCAATTTTGCAACAATGCCAACTTATTAGTAACTTGCCCTTTCTTCTTTTACTGTAGCACCTTTGCTTTTATGATACTCTCTATCTGTTGTGTGTGTGTCAATGTATATCTATCTATGGATCTATCATCTATGTATCTGTATAATTCATAGTGTAGATTTCTTAAGGTAGTGTGTTTCCTTTGAAACATTTAGTCATGTGAACTACCTCTTAGTAGTTGCTGTCCTCGGTAGAATGTAGAACAGAATGGAATGCTTTATGCTGAAAAATTACTGTTCTCTGTGGACAATATTTTTCATGTATTTTTAATAAGACAACAGTGTGTGATGCATCCAGTGGCTTTATAATGCAAATAATCTGTACCCCATAGCAAGCAAGCAAGCAAAACCCTGAATATCATCCCCAAAATAGAGCTAAACTTTTTTTTTCCTTCAAATATACTACATGAATTAATATATTTCAGTTGCCTAGCATTGAATCTGATATACAAACTTCCTTGGATAAAAGTAACTTTGTACATTGGCCTAAGAACTTTGTATCAGACAAAATAAAAGTTTTTTTGATACGAAAAAGATTTGTACTTAGGTAATTGCATTTAATGCACCAGCTAATTTCTACTTTCTAATCCTAGAGAACTTCCCAGTTGTGCAGCTATTTTAGTTTCTCCCATATTCAATTATAGGATGCATTTGTTTAGTCTTAGCTTATTTGATACTTTTTTTTGAGTAAGAAGGTTTTAATTGCCTATTTGAATTTTAAATGAGACCACTTTTCCAAGGGTAATAAAGAATATGGCTTGAGTAGGTAAGACTATTTTTTCTTGCCAATTTCTGTAGATTGGTGGCAGTAAAATGCATATTTTTGGTCAGAAGGAACATATAAGGGGGTCTCTAGTTGATAAGGAATTCACTTGTCCACACCTTTAAGTGTAGGTTACTTCTGTTACAGAATATATTAGCTAAGTAGAATAGATATCAAAATTGCTTTGCATCCTCCTAAAGCTGTTAGCCGCTGGTTAAATGAACCAGCTGTGCTTCAGTACTTTTTCTTAGGGAGTTTTACCTACAGTCACCTTCACAGGATTCATTTTCCATTGTCAATGGACAAAAAAAAAAATTTTTTTTTGTAACATTAATCATTATATCAGTTCACAGGGAAAGTAGTACCTCTCAGCACTTTGATGCACGGATTGAACAACTACATGCTTGTTCATTTTATGAGCTCAGGAAGTTGGCTATAAAGAGAAAATGTATGCCTTATGCCCACAACCTTCATCTGAGCGGGCACCTGGAGACTGCTGCTCCTGCTGCCTTTCTTCCTTCTCCTCCTCCTCTCCTTCTTCCTCCTTCTCCCTCCCCCTCCCTTTCTGCACCTCCTCCTTTTCTTCCTCCTCTTTTTTTTTTTTTTTGGTAGAAAGAACTACATGATTCACTTTAATTCTTCTGCTAAATTCCCAAAATATTTCCATAACTGTCTGCTCCGTTCAGTGATGTTTCTCACCATAAATGACTGTTCCAAACAAAAATATTCTGTACCATAAAGATTGATCAATTCTAGGGTTTTTTTTGTTTTGTTTTGTTTTGAGATAGATAGAGTCTTACTCTGTTGCCAGCACCAAGCTGGAGTGCAGTGGCACAACCAATGTCAGCTCACTGCAGCCTCCGCCTCCCAGGTTCAGGCAATTCTCCTGCCTCAGCCTCCCGAGTAGCTGGGACTACAGGCGTGCACCACCACGCACAGCTAATTTTTGTATTTTTGGTAGAGATGGGGTTTCACCATGTTGGTAAGGATGGTCTCGGTCTCTTGACGTCGTGATCCACCCGCCTCAGTCTACCAAAGTGCTGGGATTACAGGCTTGAGCCACCATGCCTGGCCCCAATTCTATGGTATTTTTTATTGTTCAGTCATATAGAGCCAATTTGCCTGATCATACAGCAAGGCCATTGGCTAACAGATCAAGAATGTGAATATCCAAATACTTCGCGGAGTCTGTGAACTTCAGTTCTACTCTTAAATAGACATCTCTCATTTCTTGCCTTGCCTTCTTTTGTCAAGCATTAACTATTTGGAGTTCATGTTCTTACTAGTTTTCAAATAGCACTGTAGCCAAATGTATCCTGTGGAAAATTAAACAGCAGTAAAAAGTTATGAGTTAAAGCAACATACAAAAATATGATTAGATTTCAGAATCCTAATGTTAAGTAAAAACAAACGTGGTGAATACTCCTTATAGTATAACATTTTTATAATGTTAAAAATGAAAAGCAATTTATACATTTATGGGGGACTCATATATAGGTAATAAAACTATTTTTAAAGGCATTAGGTTAATAGTAATAAATTTTTTATCTGGAGAAAGAAGAGGTAGTAAAAATTTTTTAATGAACAATTGTAAATGCAATGTTAAGAGTAATATTATATAGTTCACAAGATGAGTAGTGTTTCACAGATGTACATTGTACTATTTTTCTGAATTATATATATATAGTATTTAATTTATACACATGAGCTTTTGAGAAAGTTATCTTATGGCATCTATGAGGTGTTGTGTCTGGTTAGAATCCTTAGGTTTTCCAATAATCTAGCATATAACTAGGATAATATAAATGTTTGAAAAACCTTTTTGTTCCCCCAGATCTTTTGGATCTGGGTCTTATTTTTACCCTCGAACCTAGCAATTATTATAAGGACCAAAGGTAATAGAATGACTGAGATTCCTCCCAGCATTACCTATTTAGTAATATGAGACTGCCTTCAAATACGATTCCAATTATTACATTAAAACCTGTGTAAATAAGTAAGAGTTATACTTTATCAAGAAAAGAAAAATATTTCTGTACCTGTGCAAATTATGTCTTTTGGTAAAGACATAAACTATTATTGGAGGGGGTAGATAATGTATAGATTTTGATGCACAGTCTGGGAGAATTATATTTGGCCAGGATAATACATGCAAATGGGAGAATTTTAGAATCTATGTGATCAGTCTTTGCTGCTTTAGAAACAGGAATTATTAAATTTCATAAACTTGGAAAGGTATTGATCATTACTTAATCAACCTTATATTGGTGGTGAAATAATTGCAGAGTAAAATCTCTGTGGGTTGCATCTGAGGTAGGAGGCGAGACTCAACTCCAAAGGTGGGTCTCAGACAGCAGACCAGATTGAGGAATGGCAGAAGCTATGGACAGGCGGAACCAGCTTTCCAAAGACATGCCCGCCAGCGTGCCATGCCAGTTGACTGTTGCCATGGCAACAACTGGGCCTTACCACCTCATCTTTTACAATGGGAAAGTCATCATCCACAATTTACCACCATTTCCTAGAAATTTCTGCATAAACCAGCCCTTAGTCTGCGTGTCACTAAAAGCTGGTATAAATATGACTGCAAACCTGCCTGAGTTGTCCCTCTTAGAACACCGCCCTGATGTAGGGGAGCAGCTACGGGGCTGTGACGCTGCCTGAGCTGTCGCGCCACGGGAGCCACGGCGTGGCCACTTCAGTCACACCCTCCTGGGCCAAGCCTAGGCTGCTGCTTGCCAGCCCTGTGTCACATCCAATGTTAATAACAGTCTGATCCAGGAAGAAACATGGTAATAGAGGGTCTTTTTACTCCAAGCCTAGGCTGGGTGGTGCTTTCCACAACAGCAGCAAAGAAAATGGCTTTTATAATCATGTCCATCATCATCAGATCACAGCACTAAGGCAAACAGAGCATACCAATGGAAACAGATTCAACAGAACTTCTAACTTAGCGTGTAGTGCAATATTAAATTTGTATTTTCCTCCCAACCTATGTATCTAAATATGTTACGCTTACCGTGGACATTCAATACATTTTTGGAAATAAAATTGTCTCTGAATTTCATCTTACATAAAATGCCAGAATTAAATTAGAATAGTTCTCAGTTCTTGGTGATGCAGCTTAATTTGATGGAAAAAATATAATGTAGTCACACAACTAGATTTAAATCCCCATTCTGAAGTATAGTAGTCACATTATCTACTTTTCTGGATGGCTATGACTTTATTTGTAAACTAAATTCATTTACAGTGAAGGATTGGCAAGAGGGAAAATGCCTGTCAAACAATAACTCAACAAATTGTAACTAGTACAACCATTTGTAAATACCACAAAATAAAGACTCTATCACATAGCAGATGCTGGGCTTTGCTTTTTTTTCCCTTCATTTAGCTTGTATTATATATAGACAGACCCTCCGGAGTTGAAAAAACTTTAATATGATCCACATTGCTAATGCGTTATATATGGGGCATTATGCGTAATTTTGTTTCTGTTTTTTATTTTCCCACCATTATACTGCTGATGATGCTAGAATATTTTTTGTTTTGCTTTAGTGGTCCTATTATAATAAAAAAGCAAATGCATTAATGACTGCTACATTGGAAGTGCTCAGTTAATTTTAGCTAATATTATTGTTCTATTTATATATATATGATTCATTTCTAAGACATGCTATTAATATAGATAATTATTGAAGCTGGAATTATATAATATGAAAAATATATTAACTGTGATATTCAGTAGTCTCTGTTAACTAATATAATCAAAGAACTGTTAAAACATTTTTCTAGGGTTACATTTCAACAAGTTATTGATGTATTTTAAGATGAAACTTATGAGATGAATGAAACTTTGAAACATGAAATAGCAATGTTAGAAAAATAGTTAATGGCTTACCATCAAGAGTTTTGCAACGTAATTTATTCTAATAACTAAATAACAAGTTCCATTTTGAGATTATCTAACAATATATTTAAAATAAAATTATGCATTAATGTCTCAAAAATAAATATAAATATGAAATAATGTAAGTTATATTACATGTATGTTTTATACTGTATGGAGCATTAATGGCATAGCTATAAAATATTTTAAAAAATCACATGAGGGTATACTTAATGTATAGGTAGAATTTGGAAACATAATGTAATAGTTTAAAATTCATGCAACTATTTGAGCTGTATTACTACTATTTCAATCTTGATTCTACTCCTTAAAGCTCTGTGGATTAGTACAAATTCTTCATATTTGGATATCATGGAATAATAGCTCTGGAGAATATGTTTTAACATAATGATCATATATAAATTCACGTATAAATATCACCAAATATCACCATTTATCTGTGGCTAATATAACTGACTTAGTGTGACAGAACAATTCTCTCTCTTTCTCTCTAAATATATATATGTGTGTACATATATATATTTGCACATTTAACACATATCATTATGTGAATGGCCTGTGTATACATTGATCAATTTATCTCATGAATCAAATTGTATATATATTTTTATACTAGCATGTACACATAGCTTTTTGACAATATCTTGACACAATACACTGGCCTGTGTATACATTGATCAATTTATCTCATGAATCAAATTGTATATATATTTTTATACTAGCATGTACACATAGCTTTTTGACAATATCTTGACACAATACACTTTGAAATATAGTTCTCCTGTGGATATAATGAATAATAGCTCAGGGAAACATGAATCATATTACACACATCAGATATATATATATATTTCTTTTGTACTTAAAATTAGAAAATAAGCATACACATTTCTGTCTTTCTTTTGGTTACTCCAGTAAAATTGTCAGTATTTCAGAAAAATCAGTTCCTCCTTCTTATTTATGGAGGAGTTTATCATAGCATAAAAGTATGTGTTGTTTATATTGCTGTAGAATATATGTTGGTAACTTTCATACACTATTGAGAAATGGTTCCAACCACTTGCATTCTGAGTTTATTCATGAAACACATAAAGTTACTGCTCTATATTTTCTCCTTTCTTCTCCATAGGGACAAAAGGACTATAAATTTACCATCTGCTCTAAGACTTTCATGCCATAAAGACTGCAGTTAAAACTATGTTAATAGCTCATTTCAGACAAGAATGATTCCTTAATTTTCATTTCTTATAGGGTAAGTTAATTAAATCCATTAAAACCATTTTATGCCTCCATAAGGCTACTCAGGTTCTTGCTTGCTTCCATTTTAAAATTCCAGTCTAAATTCTGTGTATTTGTTATCTTCATAATTTCATTCCTACCAAGTCTAGTTTTATAGTGTGTTGGCTCACATATTTAGCAGTTAAAATATGTTTAAAATAGTATATTTTATACAGGTTGTTACTGAGGTTAAAATTTTATTGTTATTGAACACAAATACATCTACTGAGTAAAATAAATCATCCAGGCATTTGTTCATGTCCAGTATCACGCTGATTGCATGCACACAAATGAGCGTAATACACAGGAACCCAGAGATGAAAACTCCATTCTGAAGCTGCACATTCTATGTCAGCTAAAATGAATAAAATTCATAAAATACAATACAATAAGTATATTATGGGTCACCGTTTTAAATACCTACAATGTAAAAATTATCAGGCCTTTGTCTTCTGTTTCTAGCCTAGTATTGGGTACCAAGTAGGATGTTCATCGATTCAAGTTTGTTTTTTCTTTTTTTAAAAAAAGCGTTTTAAGAAAATAGAAGAGAGACATTTGAAAATCCATTTGGTAGCATTTGTGAAAACATGTTGGAGGATTCTTTAATGATTAAAAAATTTGTCAGGGTGAGAAATAGAGGAATACATATGCATCAAAGGAAACAACTTGTTATTCATGTAGTGATTCCCTACATTCATGAGTGACTCAAAATTTAGTAAACAATTCCGTGGAATTCTCTAACATTTTAGGCCAAAAGTTCATTCATTTATTCAGCTGGCAAGTATTTATTGATTGCCTGAGGATGCAACGGTATTCAAGACGTGCTGAGCTTAAATTCCACTGAGAAAGAACAAATGCAGGTATAGTGTGTGATGCAGGCTAGAGTAAGCGAAGGAGAAGGTAGTCTGGGGCCACACAAAAGGCGCATCCATTTAACTCCGAACACTTAGGAAAACACCCCTGTAAAGCAGATATGTTACATTAAAAGGCACTAAAATTGTTACAGAAGTATGTTGCTTAATGATAGCTTAGAGTATAGGCAAAGAAGTTGCAGATAACTCCTTCTCTAAAATTATATTAATTCTCTTTGAAACTGTTGTTCTTGCTAGCTAGAAGACTTGATTTAATTCAGATACACTCCAACTATTATTTAGTTTTAACTTTAATTTTGCGACAGTTCCACTTTAGAGTACTTTGAAAACTTAACAGTGATTGACACATTTCTTTCAAGAATGGAAAAATATAATTCTTAGATACCTTTCTCTTGGAGTCTGTGATTGACTACTAATTAAATAACTTTCTGAAATGTATTTTATATATTTTCTGCTAGTTGTCTATTTGAAATATTCTATTAAAAACCACTGAACTTTATTTTCTTCTCAGATATCGAAGCATTCAGTGTTTTTATAATTAGCCTCAGTTTGATTAATGCAATATTACTACTTTTAGTTCTTAAAAACTGCTAATGAATACATATTATAGTGTTCTACTCCATCTGAGTGATGCCTTTACTATTTTCTCGTAAAAACATCTATATGATTTACAGTATATTTCTTTTCATAAACATTTGCACATACAAAATTAATAAAAGCAGATTGTATAATGCATTCATATTAAAGAACTTTAAAAAGGCATATGTTATAAAATTAAAGATGTTTAAGTCAATGGAGTCTAACTTTAAATGAGTATTATACTGGAAAATATTGATTATTTCTTAATTATGAGATGAAAAATATTTCCAAGTCAAGAACACTTCGGAAGTAGAAACCACTAAGGTTTTTATTATCCCCACACCCATCAAAACAATATTCTATGTTCCACAGATATATTTGAGCATCTACATTGAGCACCAGAAACTCTTACAAATAGTAGTGAAGATAAAAGAATGAGTGAAACTGATGAGCTAGCATAACCAGAATCCTGGAAGTTATTTGGGGATGCTGGCTTGCTTCACTAATCCATGTACTCATTCATACATTAATTTTTTGCATGACATATTGATGACATTATCTTTTCCTGTTTGAGTACTGCAGTACTAGGTACTGTGAATTCAACAGTGAGCAAAATAAGCTTAGATTTGTTTCCTTATAACCTACTTCAAAAGAGAGAATTTATACAAATAATCAAAAAATTAATATATAAATAGTTATATTGAATATAATGCAAGAAAATTAAATGCAATATTTAATTGCAAGGTATAAAATGGCTTTTTCTGAAGAACTGACATTTAATATAAAGTTGAAGGCTGTCTAGAAAGTAGTAATATTAATTTTAGGGAAGGGATATTCCAGGCAGATTACGTAATGTTAAAATTTCTACAGCATATAGGAGTGAGGCTCATTCAAGGCCTGAGAAAAACCTGAATGTAGCATGAGAGGAGCAAAAGGAGCTGACATTATATGAAGAATACGTACAAACAGGCTGAGCGGGCCATTGCAAGCTATATTGATTGTTTTCTATTTAAATACATTTTAAAAACCATTTAAAATGATTATGGCATTAAAAATTTGGTAACAAATGACTTCTAGACAGTAGAATTGCTGTGTGAATGGTTATTTTTTTTAAAAAAAACATCTTTTTAAGAATAAACAATAAGTCATTTTATAACAAAATCTAAATCTGGCCTTCTTTCTCATTCTTAGCATAATTTCTAATTGCTAAATTTAACAGCTATTAAGGTGAAAGTGTATATTCATGCCCCTTTGTTTTTATACTCTAAGGACAATATATAAATATAATATTTGAAGAAGGTTTATTTCCTTGAATATAATTTTAAAAATAACACATAATATTAAAGTAGAGTTTTCGATGTTAAATGTGTTAAAGACTTTGGTTGAAGATTAACTAATATTACCTTTGACCCTTTATGCTACCTAAATGAGACTTGCTAAGCTTTGTAAAATACAGGATGAAATAGCAGAGTCAGATTTTCCATTAGTGTTAGTGAGTCATCTTTAGTGTTATTTGTTCCTTATTTTCTTTTGTATCATGGAGAGAAAATAAAATACACTGATGAAATATGGGTTTAGCTTTTAAACATTGCATACGGTGGGATTTATGAGCAACCATCTCACTTTCATAGATGGTTATAAGTAAATATGTAAGCTTAGGCTCAGAAATAGCATATTTTTTGCAACATTCTAGTGGCTCAGGAAAATGATTAATTTAGATTGAATATCAGCAAATTGACTCTATCGCTTAATGGGAGAGCTGCAAAATCATATTGTAAGGGCCTTAGAGTACGAGGAGAGAAAGAATTGAAGCTGTTTTCATCCACCTACTATTATTGCTTGTTTATCTCAGGAGATGCTGCTTACCAATAATCAAAAGTGGTTTAACAATTGTACCAGCAGTTTATGCAAGTTTTAGTTGATGCACATCCTTACCAGCAGTTGGTATTTTCATTTATTCTCCCACATTCCAGTATGCTTGTGTAGTAATAGCAATTTGTGGTAATCTAGTTATTCTGAAGGTACTTGCCAGAAAAATGTTAAGTGTATCTTGTATAAACTACAATAAACATAATTACCAAGTGTTTTTAGTGAACGAACTCTGGCCCATTGTTGGTGGGTACGTTAGTACTTTTGTAAAACTACTTTACAAAATAATTGGACCATATTTAGTTAATCCGAAGTCATGTATAAACATGGATCCTTCAATTGCACTTCTGTGAATAGATGCTACAGAAATAAATGCTTATGTGTACTAGAATATATACAGGAGAATGTTCTCTATGCTATTATTCACAGTGACCCCATACCAAAAGCAATTCAAATGTGGATTAGCAGTAGAACAAATAAATAAACTAGTTCTATTTATACAGTGGATCACTACAATATGACGAAAATGAATGTACTGCATCTGCTCACACATTAGGATGAATCTTAAAGTATGTTAAAAAAAATCTAAATGCAGAATTGTACTCTAGCTTTTATTCTACTTGTATAAAGCTCAAAACAGATGAAGCAAATTGTATTTTTAAAGATTCATGCTTATGTAGTAAAATTATGAAAAGCAAGAGAATCATTATTAAAAATTCAGAATAAGGGTTATATTATTTTTAGAGATGGGTCTGTGACAGAATAGGAAACATACACAAACTAGACACACAAAAATTCGGAGGGAATGTAGAGTGTTGGCTGGGCACAGTGGCTCATGCCTGTAATCCTAGCTTTTTGGGAAGCCGAGGTGAGTAGATCACCTAAGGTCAGGAATTCGAGGCCAGCCTGGCCAACATGGCAAAACCCTGTCTATTAAAATTACAAAAAATACAAAATTAGCCAGGCATGCTGGCCTTTACCTGTAATCCCAGCTACTCAGAAGGCTGAGGCAGGAGAATTGCTTGAACCCAGGAGACAGACTCCTCTCAAAAAAAAAAAAATGTTAGCAATATTGTGTTTCTTAACTTGGATAGTGTTATACAGGTTTGGATTAATAGTAATTCATTAAATTTCACATCTACATAGTATATACTTTTATGAATACTCTATTTTTAAATTAGAAAATGAAAATATTACATATAGAAGGAAGAAGAGAAGATGATATGAACAAGCCCAGTTATATCAGCAATCTCAAATTAATGGTACTAAAATCTCCACATTAAAAAAATCCAAGTATGTTGATTTTCCCCAAAAGGTATCCAATACATGTAGACATGAATGGCTTAAAATTAGAATGCTGGGAAGAGTTGAAATTTGAAAAATATAACAAAAATGTTGGACTAGATATATAAAGTATAAAGTATACTTTTCAAAAACAGAATGGTGTCAGTGATAAAGCTTGTGACTACACATTTTATAAAATAGTTAACTCTACAGAAAGATATAACAACCCCAAAAGGTCTGAATAAAAAGAGAAAAGTCACAAATAAAAGAAACCAACACTAACTTAACCAGTAAAAAAAAAATAGAAAATTCCTACAATATACTAAAATATTTATAAAACCTTCTCTCATTAATTCATGCAAAAAATACAAATTAAAAATATGCTTAATTATTCCCATTGAAAATAAAAGACCACTCATATATGCACAATTTTTCTTAGAGCATTTACTTTAAAACATTTTAATTGTAAAATATTCTTCTTGAAATATGTACATATATATTTATTATTTTCAATTAAAAATACTTTAAGTTCTGAGATACATGTGCAGAACGTGCAGGTTTGTTACATAGGTGTATACATGTACCATAGTGGTTTGCTGTACCCATCAACCCGTCATCCAGGTTTTAAGCCCCGCATACATTAGGTATATAAGTTTAGCAAAGCACTAAATAAGCCTTTTGTCAGCTTTCAGAGTTACGAATCTCTTTCCCAAGGAACTGGACACCTTCTCTTTAAACTGTAATAATTAATGAGGAAAACATCCCTACTCTCAGTTTCTGTAGGAGCCTAAGTTAGCACCTGATTCCAAAACTTCCTCCTTTCATAAAGATAGAAGATTTGTTTTTTCTTTAGATGAACTCAATGAGCTAATGTAGCTTGTCATCCAAATTACCAGGTGAATCTAGGGCAAACTGTGAGTGACAAATGATGATGTCAAATACCCACACTTGAGGACCAGTTATTATTTATCTTTAGTATATGTGCGTAGTGAGTTGTATCTGCTTGGCTATGTAAAAGGCTGTAGTTTCTTTCTCTGCAATCTCTCACTGGACTCTCTGTGATGTGCATAATAATCAATTTAACTCTTATTTATTTAATAATAAAACTCTTTTCTTTCTACCTTTGGAGAGGTTTTCTTAGGTTGAAAGATGTTTTTTAAAGTGTATTTTTCCAACAACTTGTAAGAAGCCAAAAATTAGTAAAGGCAGAGATGTTCTGAATAACATAATTAATGAACTCAATATAATGGATACACATAAATATCAGCACCCAACAATTAGAAAAGAGTTTTTCTTCTCAAGCACACAAAACATGGATAAAAATCTTCACCAATTTAGAAAGTCAAGACACACACTCATAAATAGCTGTATTTCTAAGAAGAAGGTTCAACAAAAACAATATAGTTAGAGCTAAATTTGGATAAATGCACTTCCTATAGTTTCAATGAAAGTGATATTTAAAAGTAAATGTATAGTTTCCTTTTAAATAAATGAAGAAATAGACCGAAATAAATGAAGACAGACTAAGTGAAAGAAACAAAGGCTATTTATGAACTTATTATTAACGAGGGAATCAGTCACTTGCATTTTGGCAGAGACTCAAAAGCAGACACAGGAGTGGAATAACTTCATGGTAATCCTATAATCTTTGTTTACTGACCAACTAAATCCCACAGAAAACAAAGGTAATGTGTTAATGACATTGAGTTTATGAAAGGAAGCACAGTAGTTAATGCTAAAAAAAATTAGATGTAAAAAATAAGATATGATTATGAAAAAAAGAATTGATAGAAAGCAGCCCTGATTTAATGATATAACCTATTCAACAACCAAGAGAGTAGGGAATTTCCTTATCAACTATGAATCATCAGTGCACATTCTGCACTTAATGTTGAATCATCAATAGTCTTCTTTTAATTTCAATAGTAAGAAATAATATCTACACGCATTATATAAGGTAGGATTTGAGTCATATGCCTTGAAAGTATAAAAATAGGCTGGGCGTGGTGGTTCACACCTGTAATCCCAGCACTTTGGGATGCCGAGTTGGGTGGTTCACCTGAGGTCAGAAGTTCGAGACCAGGTTGGCCAACATAGTGAAATTCTGTCTCTACTAAAAAGACAAAATTAACCAGGTGTGGTGGCACATGCCTGTAATCTCAGCTACCTGGGAGGCTGAGGCAGGAAAATCACTTGAAGTTGGGAGGCAAAGGTTGCAGTGAGCCGAGATTGCAAAACCATCTGTATAAAACCAAAACTCATAAGTATAGGAGACCTAATTGTTTATATAAAGACCAACAAATCGTGTATAAGGATGCTTAGAAAAGAGATTTAATCTAAATCTTACCTAAGATTTAGATAATATTTTAGCTATTTTTATAGATTGTCTTTAATCTAAATCTTACCTAAGATTTAGATTAAAGACAATCTATAAAAATAGCTAAAATATATACAAATCACAAATATTTTAAAACATGGCTTTTAAAAAGACATTTGTTACAATTGATACAATTACAATTATAATGCAATCATAATACAATTATATGATTTACCTAGGGTTGAATACCACAGTATGTACATAAGACCCTTATGGAGAAAATTATAAAACTTTATCAAACTGAATTAAGAAAACATAAGGAACCAGAGACCAAAGACTGCTAATCAATTACTCTCAACTGTGCTATAAAAGACTTAAAAAGAACAAATGAAAGAATGATTGGATCACCTCAGTAAACGATCAGATCATCTTTTAGACTGTTTTGTATATGTTCCTTAATATAATGAATTATGTTAACAGAAACCTAGGGAATCCATCTTTGTAGACTTTTTAGTTATTTTTTAAGATTTCATGACACACAGCTGAGAATTTAGATTTTTGTTTTCTTTCAGCCCATAATGGCAATAAGAAAATTGACCAGAGAAGATATTCTAAAATTATTGAATAAATTTGAGCATGAAAAAAAGAGCAATAGGAGCAATCTAAATTCTAACAATGTTGGTGAATTTGACTTTGTAAACAAAATCTCAGACTGTGAGTCTTCAGTTGTTAATAGCCTAAATGAATTTTTTGGAAACAAAATACATTCTGTATGTAATGATTTATAAAGACAAGAGGAAATAGTGTGTTTTTATCCCATTAGTCATCGAGACCAAAGATTATACCGTCCAACATATTGTGACAAGAACTTTATGTTGCCGTATTGCCACAATAGATGTGACAATATCCAGTATTTTCATGTTTTGTGATATGTTGTTTATGTACCAAAATTTAAGAAATGCAGTTTGCAAGTGAACAAATGCTGAAGGCAGGACTGTAAAAGCCCTGGAAGAAAACCTAGGCAATACCGTTCAGGACAGAGGCACAGGCGAGGACTTCATGACTAAAACACCACAAGCAATGCCAACAAAAGTCAAAATAGACAAATGGAATCTAATTAATTAAGAGCTTCTGCACAGCAAAAGAAACTATCACCAGAGTGAACTGGCAGCCAACAGAATGGAAAAAAGAAGACATTTATGCAGCCAACAAACATATGAAAAAATGCTCATTATCCCAGGTAATTAGATAAATGCAAATCAAAACCATATTGAGATACCATCTCATGCCAGTTAGAATGGTGATCATTAAAATATCTGGAGACAACAGATGATGGAGAGGATGTGGAGAAATAGGAACATTTTTACACTGTTGGTGGGAGTGTAAATTAGTTCAACCATTGTGGAAGACAGTGTGGCGATTCCTCAAGGATCTAGAAATAGAAATACCATTTGACCCTGCAATCCCATTACTGGTTTTGTACCGAAAGGATTATAAATTGTTCTATTATAAAGACAGACTGTTGGCAAGAGTAAAGACTTGGAACCAACCCAAATGCCCATCGATGATAGACTTGATAAAGAAAATGTGGCACATATACACCATGGAATACTATGCAGCCTTAAGAAAGTATGAGTTCATGTCCTTTGCAGGAACATGATTGAATTTGTAAACAATCATTCTCAGCAAACTGACACAAGTACAGAAAACCAAGCATGTTCTCACTCATAAGTGGGTGTTAAACAATGAGAACACATGGACACAGGGAGCGGAGCATCACACACTGGGGTCTGTTGGGGGGTGGGGGCCTGGGGATGGGGAACAGGGAGTGGGGAGATTGGGGAGGGATAACATTAGGAGAAATACCTAATGCAGGTGATGGGGGATGGAGGCAGCAAACCCCCATGGCATGTGTATACCTATGTAACACTCCTGCAAGATCTGCACATGTATCCCAGTACTTACAGTAAAAAAACAAAAATAAAAAATAAGACAGGATTGAACTTTGTTGCTCAGGCTCTGGAGTGTAGTGGCAAAAGCATAGCTCACTGCAGCCTTAAATTCCTTCATTCAAGCAATCCATTTCTCTTAGCCTCCTGAATAACTCAGAATACAGATGTACACCTTCATTCCCAGCTAATTACTTATTTTTACTTTTGATAGAAGGGTCTTTCTATGTTGCACAGACAGGTCTGGAAATCCTGGCTTCATGGGATCCTCTTGCCTCAGCTTCCCAAAGCACTGTAATTGCAGGCATGAACTACTGCTCCCAGCTGAGAATGGCATTTAAGTGCCCAAATCGGAGTGCTCCATATGCTCATTGTTACAGGAGAGTCATTGTAAAGCAAATATAATTTGACTTTTAAATTTTGACTCTTGAGAGAAGGTTTTTTGTTTATTAAGAATTTCAAAATGTTGAATATATGTTTCAAGAACAAAACCTTTTAGATTTCTACTTTGTCTTCAAGGGTTTTAAGATTAACTTGAGAATAGATATTGGTGTGTGGTGGTCGAACGAGAGGAATTTTCCTCCCCAGATGGGTTGATGGTTGGCAGAGAATCAGAGTCTGTGAACAGATCTCATAGTCTCTAAGATCTCTAAGAAGTGTCCATCTCTTCCCTACACTTTGGGTTGGAACTGAAAGAAAATGTGGGGAGGCTATAAAATTCGTAAGTAGATTTGACGTATCTTGGGGCATACATGGCATTACTGTCCTTTCCATAATATAACCCAGTGACAACTAAACCTTCAGGAAGTCTGTGTTAAACATTGTACGTTTGCCAAAGGCTCAAGCAGCTTGTCTTGAGGACAAGTAGAGTCATGATATATGACAGCCGTGCCTAGGTAAGTGTATCTGTAGGCATTTTCAGATGGCCAACAAAAACAGTGGGTGGCAAGAAGCTAAACCAGATGAGTTACCACATAGCTGAGGTCAGGGAGGAAAGAGTTGCACCTGTCAAGATCAATACTGCTGGACTCCAACTATTGCGGTGCTCCCTCTAGGCCTAGAGTACGATCAAAATGTCTTACTACTTGTGCCCAGATGCAACCTTAGGACTACTTCTGGTTGATGAGTTCCGAGCAGAAATGGGAAATGGAACATTCCATGTCTAGAATGAGCATTTAATATCCAAGAGTAAGCTCTTCGAAGCACTTTTCCCTTCCTCTACAGCTACCACAACATTTCAGATTTATTTTCTTTTTCACATAATTTTGATGTTATCCTGAGCACCATAGGAAGGATAATAACAAAGGCAGAATTACACGTTGACCCTAGAAGGGCAAGCAGTGGGAGCAAGAAATGAAACCATGGAGATTTTGAGGTTGTTACTCCAGCCATCCTGGGTACTCTTGACTAAGACAGAAATAAAAGCAGATGACCTTCCCTTCGTTCCAGGACAAGACAGAGCTCTAAAAACATAATTCTGACTTGGGGAGAAATAGCACAGAAACAATTCCCACACTCTGAGTTTAACAAGAAGAGAAATAAATTGTTTAATAGGATATCTTGGGCTATATTATTATTAGTCATATTTAACATATTTGCTTATTTGCTATATCTGCTGATACATAAAAAATAAATTAGCTATTCAGCCATACAAAGTACTGGAGGAGCTTTAAATGCATATTACTAAGTGAACAAAGCCAGTGAAAAGACTACATACTGTATAATTACAATTATATGAAATTATGGAAAAGGCAAAACTAGAGAGAGAGAGTAAAAAGTTCAGTGGTTGCAGAAGAGAGGAGAAACAAATAAATACAAGGCAATTTTAGGATAATGAAAATATTCTTTATGATATTTTAATGGTGGGTGCATGACCTTATGCATTTGTCAAATCCTGTAGAAGTTTACAACAAAAATAGTAAACCATAATGTATGCAAATTTAAAAAAATCATGCAGGAAGTCAGGGTATCCTAGGAAAGAATGCAGATTATGACAAACATGAGGATTTAACTGTATTACAAATGTATGAAATATTCTCACAGAGGTGGTGCAGGAAAGGGGCTGATGCAAGTTACTGAAAATAGAGTCTATATGACTAAAGGAAAAATACACTGCACATAAGCACTCTAAAGAATCAAGTTTGTTTTATGAAGACAGTTTAACGATTTTGAAAATACTGTACATGTGTATGGGAATTGAACAATTAAGAAATGAATGGCAAATGAGAACCTGATTTCTGACTGCTAGAGTGGAAATTTATAGTTCAGCAGCAGGAGGAGGCAATATTAATCCATGCAACAATGGGTAGGAGTTGGAGATACCATTAAGAGTTCATGTTTAACTTGAAATAGATGCAGATGGTTAGGGTTAGGTAGTTTCTTTGGCTAACCTCCCCCTGAGAGGGCTGTCTGACTTACAGGTTAGTTTTAAGACTAACATGAGTATGTAAGTAAGTAAGTTAGGTAAACTCCCCCACATACTTTAGGTATTTTCTTTACTTATTAACTAAATGTAAAGGGGATTTAGGTTTCTTTCAGCTGAGAAATATATAAAAAACTTTTAGGCCTTCCAAAATAGTTTGAGGCTATATTTTATAACTTTCTCCAATATTTTACCCTTAATATTTTTGCCATCACCCTGAGTGAATTCCCACAAATATCCATATCTAATACTGATGAGCATAACAAACAATTTGAACTCTCATGCATTGCCTGCAGGAATGAAAAATGATACAGCTGCTTTGGAAATAATTTGGCAGCTTCTTACAAAGTTGAATAGGTACATACCAAAAGGCATGGTAATTGCACTCCTAAGTATTTAGCCAAGAGAAATTTTGTTAAAAAAGAAGGTATTTTTATACAAGTCTTGAACATGAATCATAGCATATTTATGTAAGACACACTAAAATGTCTATTGACTCATGAATGGATAAATGAATCTTGGTATAGCCAAAAATGAAATACTACTCAGCAAAAGAAAAAAAAATTAGTAACAGCATGGGGAAAATTCAAAAGCATTATGTGAAGTACAAGAAGGCAAGCCTGTAAGGTTATTTTCCATATAATTTCACTAGTATTGTATAAATATAAATTATATCAAATTGGTTGGTAGTTTGGTTGAATTTTTTAAATCCCTGCTGATTGTATTGATTCTCTTGGTTACTGAGAAAGAAATGTTAGTGTCTTCAACTATAATTTTCAAAGTTGCTGCCTTTAGAGTCTTACAGACAATATATACCTGGTTGTGCTTTTAAAAGTTTTAGTGTTAGTCTCTGTATTTAATTGCAATATGTAGATTATATATGCTTCTTGTAATTATTGATACACTTGGATTAATACATACAAACTTTCTAGTTCTACAGCGTTTCTTTGTTGTTTTGGTTCAGTCTCATTCTTAGGCGGACCTTTTGTCTAGAGTTGGTTTTCTCAGTGATCTTTGTCTTTCTTCCCAAGACAGAGAATTCTCTAGAATCTTTAACAAGTCTTGCATCACAAGAATTTTCCAGCTCTTTTACAAGATCCTTACTCCTGGTCAAGGATCTTTGTTACCCTGGGCTACTCTTCCCCTGGAAGTATACGGATTTTGCTTCTCCTTCTATTGTAACAAAGGCTTCCATTCCACAGGGGGAAAGGACATCGTAGAGCTACATGCCTCCTCTGCAGGGGTAGCTAGTTTTTTCCCACACGGCCTGCAACAGTCTAGGAAGCTTCTTTGGTATCCAGCCCTGCTCTCGATGTCTCGCATGAACCCTCGTGGAGGCCAGTGAAGAAGAAATTCTTAGTAAGCTCAAATTCCCCTCACAACTTTCAGGGTTTCTTATTTCTCACTCTCGTCTAGTAATTTATCATTTGACCTTTAGAAAGGTCTTAAAAGCGTGGCTACAATCACCAGACCCTCTTTTAAGCTGGACTTCTTTTCATCTGTCTGCTGCAGGGAAGCTCTTGTCTGTCTCTCCTTTAAGACTTTTGTCTTTCCTTAGATTTCCAACTAATTGGTTGCCCTGTGGCCTTAGGTCACTAGTAAGCTCAAGTCAATACATGATCTTCGTAATGTAATAAGAAAACCTTTAGACAAATTTGACAGTTTGCTTGAACCAAGAATGATTCATCAATTGAAAAGCATTCAGAAGCAGAGGAGCTCGGGAGAGTTCCACCCAGCAGCATGAGCAGCAAGCTTTTATTGGCCAAGCAAAGAAAAAATAAGAGAAATTGATTGGCTAAAATTAGGTATCTTCCTTATCTGGGTATGGTGTGATGAGCATTTGCTTTCTATGAGCATGATCTGATCCTTGGCTACCTGTGATTACCGAAGTTTAGCTGTTTGTGTTTGGCTGAAAACCAGCAGTTTGTTACAAAAGTATAGTAATAAGTTTGGCTTTGCCTGCCTGCCTGCCTTCCTTCCTTCCTTCCCTCCCTCCCTTTCCTCTTTCCTTTCCTTTTCTTCTTTTTTTTTTTTTTTTTTTTTTTTTTTGGCCAGGTCTCAATCTGTTGCCCAGGCTGAAGTGCTCTGGTGTGATCACAGCTCTCTGCAACCCTGAACTCCCAGGCTCCCACCTCAGCCTCCCCAGTAGCTGGAACTACAGGCATCCACCACTATACCCGGCTAATTTTTGTGTTTTTGTAGAGATGAGGTTTCATTGTTTTGCTCAGGCTGATGTCAAACTCCCGGGCTCAAGTGATCCACCTGCCTCCACCTCCAAAAATGTTGGGATTATACACATGAGCCACCATCCCAGGACTTAATTTGTTTTCTTAGTTAAGTTGTGCTGCAGTTTGTTACATAGGAACTCAAAGTATGGAGATAGTCTTAATGTCAAGGACTCTCTGCTTTTTAAATTTTACAGTAGATTATATATTTGTTTGTTTCTCCCTCCACTGCCACCCTTGGTGATAGAAACACTGCTCTTTTTAGCTTTTCATATACTAAGCAGAAACTAAAAATGTAGGCGTATCTTCTTAAACCCAGGATGTTGCTGCTATTTCTGTCAGATATATTGAGTCTTTACAGATTATACTGGAGTTGATTTTGAACACATCTTCTATAGTTTTTTTAAACTGAAAGGAAGATAGATGTTTCCATTAAATACTTACCTTCTTGAGATTTTGAAAGAGAAGTTATCTTGAATTTAAAGGTAAAAACACATTTCAGAGGCTCTGTTCTCTGAAGGAACAGGATTAATTACAAACTTTTTAAATGATGAGAAATATAAATTGGTCATATAATATAAAACTAATATTTTTAAAAATTAACTTTATTAAGGTAATTACCAGAAAGAGTTTGATAGTGTAAAGCAAATATACATGAAAAATACAAAAACATCCTAAACAACAAAGCTTTTAGAGTTCTGAGTCAGGAGAAGTTGATACATTGATCTCTTAAACTGTTTCTACTTTCTTTTTACATGAAAATTATCTGTACCTAGTAATGTCAATTAATAATTTATACTAACCTGTTAATTATTAAAGATTGAGACCTTCTCTTAACTTGGAAATACATTTTGTTTTCAAACTTTCCCCAAAGAATTAATGAATATTTTAACAAACAACATATTTGCTATGTTTTTAATTTTATAAATATAAATTTTAAAAAGACCTTTGTTTATCTTTTATCTAAATAAATCAATGGCATATTGTAAAATCAATAATCAGAAAAATACTTCTATCAGGCCTGTTTATATAGCATTCTAGCTGTAGAACATTATCTGAACCATTCTAGTTTCAGAACAATGAACAATCTATATACTACAGTTCTTCTTTGAAAGTTCTTTCCATCATATAGATTGGGGGCATTCAGTTATTTTTTAAAATTTGTCTTTGTTTTTATTTGCTGTTGTTTTTAGCCATGGTGCCTTTATTTAAATGAAAGCCTAAGCAATCTAAATAAAATTAAACAGATAAAACTAGTGTAGTTCCTCTGTTGAAAGCAGAGGCAAGTCCCTGGCACCTAGGACCATGTTTTGTGCCTCTTTCTTCCCTTGACATTGCACAGCTCATAAAGGGGCATGCCTCTCTGGGTCTCATTTTTAAAATACCAATCTGGATTAAAGCTATTTTTTGCAAAAATGTTGTTATCTGGATGGATAAGTAAGCATTTCATTATTTAGATATATATATTTAAAAAACCATTGCAATATATAGCAAAATATGTAGTTCAGTATCTTTTTCCAAACTTTGCCAAGTTCATGAGGTGTTATCTGTTTTCAGTAGTTAATTCTCATTACAAGTAATTACGAATGATGATGAAAAAACAAACTTGCCATTTTTAACTGCAGACATTTGAATGCCTGCCCCGGAGGGTGCGGCTTTCAGACATCACTAAGCTGCTCCTCTGGTTAAATTGTGCAGTTTCTATTCCACGACTTGATATTTAAGGAAAGCAGGGGCACAAAATAAAACTCAGTAAAACAATGAAATATATGGGAAGCACTGCCATGTCTTCTAACACTGCTGGGCCTGTGCCCTTTCTATGACCACCTAGAGGAATCAACACTGAAAGATAAACAAAATTCTGCTGCTGGGAAATGTTCCAAGATGAACCCAAACCACATCTCCCTTTGCCACCAGCGCCAAGTCCACCTTTACCATAGGTTTAAGAATAAACACAATACATGCCACCATGGTTTTTCTGAAACACATTGAAAAATGATAGTAGTATAGTTTCCTGAAGCACTTCTCAGGTTCATAGGAAATGTGAGTATTGAGTCATGTGTTGGAGTCACTATTGTTTCCTGGATCAGTATTACATGAGCCTGCACCCTGAGGTCAATAAGATGTGATGTTGGTCAGTAAATGTGAGCAGAATTAAGTGTGTCACTTCTGGGTAGAATTTTCTAGAACTTATCTATGTATGTTCTTTTTCTCTCTTCACTCAATCCAGAGATTGAGTCTTGAGTAAGGAAAAACAAAACAAAACCAATGCAAGAGAATGGTGAAAAACATGAAAAAGAGTGGGAAAAAAGAACTTTTTTATGTCAATAAGATTTAAGAATTGTTTTTACTAAAGTATTAGCTCATTCAAAATGATATAGGAATATGATATGATTATGCTGTTTTATGAAGGAAGACATTTTGGTTTTAAACAGTGGGCAAAGAAGATTCTGTCATTCACCACTAGAGGATACTGCTTCTCTTTAATCCAGCAGTTTTCAATCTTTGTTGGCAAAGTTTCAGAGTTCTGTAGGGATGAAATGGAATGGAGAGGGAATGTGAAAGCTTCTGAAGTGGAAAAGTGGCCCTCCAATCCATCTCAACCATTTCAGTGCTGCTTTCGTCAGCCACTCTATTCCCCCATCCACTGAAACGTTATGTAAGATTTTAATTAACCTAATTTGGCTTCTCTCAATTTCTTACAATGTGCCCTGTTAATGAAACGACTGTGTGATCAGAAAAGGAATGGTAAGGGGAGTATCCTTAGAAAAGCAAAGATTTTGTATGGTGTCTTCAGCCCTGGTCCTTAGGTCAGTCCTGCCCAGCAGATGCAGACCCCTCTGATCAAAAGCGCTAATTATTATCATCACCCAACTCTAGCTTCTTTGCGCTTTTCAGGAGGATTTTTCTCCAGAGAGTATTTGTCTCAAATAAGGAAAATGAGTGTTACACTTCCCTTTAGGGTTACCTTTTTATTTCTACATTAATGATTTTTCATTTGGTCTTGTCAGTCTCCTGTGAATTTGGCTAATGTGAGCTCTTTTCACTAAGGCCACATTCAGCTAAGCACATGCAAATATTACAAAAGGGATTCTGGAATTTTGTGACCTTATCTCAGCCTGTGACACTGTGAGTCCCTGCCTGGACTGGGAGCTAGAGATTAATTACATGACAGGCATCATTTCTTCCTTGCTGATTTGTACCTTTGACATAAGGTAGTGTTGTTTATTCTTTAGCTGTTTGTTAACATTTTCTCTAGTTTTAGCACAGTAGAAAGCTTTGAGAAACGCTGAGCTGGGAAATGAGCTCAGCTCCCACCAGAACATGAATTTCATTTGGAGTGTATCAGACTTTAAGAGTATATATGTTATGCCCTTAAACCTTTCCTAGGATTCACATACTGAAAAATTAATGTATACACACATACACACATATATCTATATGTATCTATATACGCATACGTAAATATGAGAAAGATTTATGGTATCTTTGTGCCCTGAACAAGTACTGGCACTTCTAAATGTTTCTAACCTTTCAAGAAAGCCTAAGGAACACTATATTCCAGCTTCAGAAATTTCAACCTTGCTAAGATTTTTTATTTAAAATTATTATTTGAAATACTAAAAGTGATATTATTATTTCCTGAAGCACAAAGAAACCATAATTTTAACACAGTGATTCAGAACTAGCAAAAAAAAAAAAATCTGTAATGTCTGTGCTGAAAATCACAGCTAAGTCTCATATTGTGCTTCTCAAATATTAAAATAACACATTTGAAAAACTTTGTAGAGTGACCTGAACAAATGGCAATTGAAGTTCACAAAACAGAATAAAATAATAAATGTCCTGATTTTTTTCAATGATATTTTATTTTTATGCATTTAAATTGATTTTGAGGCATTTTTCACTGTAGCATCTAGGAAGAATAGAACATTTGGTAAATTTGTATTGAAACAGATTTGGGGTTTTGGGGTCTTCATTCTCCAATTAGATGTTCTCTTTTTCTCAATAGTGCTGAAGTTGGAGAGACCTTTAAGATGTTACCATTTTTATTTTTCTCTAGCTTGGCATATTACATTAAATATATTAATGTTCTTAACTGATTGACGAGTAGTGTTGGATTTTATCTAAAAATTTAAAAAAAAAACCGATAGTGATATCGCTTGTCCAAGCATTTCCTGGACATCTGACTTTTATCCTCTTCTTTTTTTTTTTTCTAATTTTCTGTTACCTGATGAAAAAGATTTTTATGGGTCATGTAGTCAATTAGGATATGTTGGTCCAATTCTCCAATTCTTTTAAAATTTCAGTTGTTATTAATAATTTGATCATAATCTTTTATCATTAGATTCATTTCATTTTTACAGTGTGTTATGATTCTAACAGTGGAAGGAATCTTAGCATGACTAACTCCATTTTTCCTCTGACTCCCCACCTCCTGTGGTCATAACCTTTATGTTAAAAGCGTCTGCTTAGTTTGCTTGTAGACCAGCTAATTATAGGAGAAATTTAGGTTGTAGTTCAGCTTTAAGAAACGAAAAAATGATAATGGTTCCTTTATTAAAACTAACTCAAAAGGAGATTAGGAAATACATATACCAATCATGGTATTTTGGTAAAGATTTACAGGAACATTGTGATCTGAGCTAGTTCATCTGAACAGAGGTCAGCTGACCAATCACAAAGAATTTTCACAACCTACCTGGACCCTTGCTAATGCCAAGATGTCTGAGGTTGTCAGTCACCTCTTGACCTCCATCCCCTTATTTCCCCCTTCCTTTAAAATAAAAATGAGCTTAAAGTTCGTACTAACTGAAGATGGTTCTTTGGAACAGGAGCTCATCTTGGTTTGCTGGGCCTCTGAATAAAATCACTTGCCTTGCCTATGCCTCGTTTCTGTATTTATTGGTAGTCATGCAGCAAGTGGTAGAAGATTGAACTTATTTACATGATCAAACAAGATGAAATATATGCTCCAAATTAGAAGAATACACACACACACTCACATTTTCTCTCTCTCTCTCTCTCTCTCTCTCACACACACACATTTCCTGCCTAAGAGGCAATCCTCTCAGGAAAATAAAAGTGAGAAGCTAATATGCCTAAATCTTTCCTTACAACCAGGATATGTCACATTTCTCCATTGCCTTCAATTCATGTATATTCCTGTTTTAAGTCATTCCACTATTCATATTTTGACTTGTGGATTCAGATTTTCTCCTTTTTCTGCTATTAAGTCTTCAATTGACTTTAATTCTATTACTTACACCCCAGCAAGAAAGATAGATTCTTCTTTGCTGGTTGAAGGATAGGATTAACCTTTCATTCAAAATATGATACTTTTCAGTGGGATTCTCCAAGAAATGAATTGGAAACAGAACTAGCTCTTCACACAACTGCCTGATGAGAATTTCAGTCTGTAATGTGATGCACTGTATTCCTTTACCTTCAAAAGAGAACATGAATGATTGCATTTGCAAGTCAATGAAGAAAATGACATGTGAAATTCTTTGTTATTAATGTTCTGCTAGATGGTCATTTACCTTAAAGGAGCAAATTTTAGGAAAATTGAAACAGTAAAAATGCAACTCAGAAGAATGGTGATTTCATCCAGAAATTGCTCTGGAATATATTAGAAGACTACAGGGATATGTTAAAAATGGTCTGCTCCCCCTGATACAGAGAAAATCCAAATAGTTCAAGTCGTGTATAACAAAGTGTTTCTCCTTGGATATAAAATAATATTTTGGTTTTACAATATTGTCTTTTGTAGCTTTAATGTTTAGTAATAGTTGCCCACATCTGGCAAGCATAAATAAACCTGTCCTTGTTATAGAAGGTCCTCTAGTTATTTTATAACCAGGGGTGCAGTGGTTGATTCCAGAGTTTTTTATTCGGAAGAATTATAGGGGTGGATAGTGTTCTGTATTTGGGTGGCATCCAGAGAAAGAAGATAGATGTTTCCACCTCAAACATTCCAAAAGCATTATATAAGATGTCTGCAAAAATATGTATTTGTACCCCTAGATGTTGGTTCTTAATATAAATTTTAGCAGATTAAAATCCTGTATGATTTTATAATCTTTCAAGCCTTGAGATTTTTTATAGCTTCTCAATGGAACTTGGAGTCTGGTAAAAATATTTATGTTGAATGCAAGTATTGTCAATATATTTCAGTGATAATATAAATTATCCTTGTTAAAGATTCTTTTCATATACAGTCAGTACTCAGTACTCCTAAAATTCTTATTCTTTAAAGCATGAAATGGATTAAAAAGTGGCATGAGCAGCTGTCATCCCACAATGGACAGAAGTCATTTCTGCTGGCAAGGCTGTTTCCTTGCCCTGGCGTTTGGCCTAGGGCAGTCTGGGAGCGTATACAGTACAAAGTATCTTGATACATGAGTGAGGAAGGGTGTTTTTAAGAGATGTGGTCTTGCTCTGTTGCCAAGGCTGGAGTGGGGTCATTACAGCTCACTGCAGCCTTGAGCACCTCTTTTCAAACAATCCTACTGCCTTGGCCACCTCAGTAGCCAGGGTTACAGGCATGAGCCACAGCACCCAGTAGTAAAGATTTCTTAAAGTTTCAAAACCACAACATAATGTGTAAAATTCTAGTGAAATATATTATAATAAAGTAAAGGATATTTTATTTAAAGAAGTAAATCACAAAGTGAATAGGAAGAGAACAAATGTAAGAGAATATTCACAATGTCTAAAAATGAAACAATATCCACAATATAAAAAGATTTTTGCAAATCAATAAAAAGAGGGGAGAGTTAAGAGCAAAATAGGTAAATGATATAAATGGGCAATTTGTAAAAGCATACAAATAATAAAAGGAACATATTTGTTTAAAATAACTAATATTTAGACATGGAAATTTTTAAAACAATGATATAGCCATGTCCACTACATTGGCAAAAGTTAGAAAGTCAAAAAATCTGTTGGTGGGTGTTGGTGATATGCACTCTCATGCACTGCTGGCAGGAGGGAGCCCAGAAAACAGTCATTGTGTAAATCAATCTAGAAATATTCAAGCAAATTAAATATAGACATAATGTGTAATATAGAGGTCGCGATACATTTCAAATATATGCCTACAGTATTCCAAATGCGATATTTATAAGAATGTTCACTGAACATTATTTATGGTGCAGGGATTGGGAGGTGATACAGCTTTTTGTTATTGGAGGGTGGCTTAAGAAATACAATGGGCCCAAATCATGAACTTTCCTGAGATAATTAGAAGTAATAGATGAGACACATACAGTAATAGAGATTGGTTTTAAAACCATATTCCTCCATGAAAAATAGAAAAACTAACATAAAATTAAATATATACCAATAAAATAGAAAGAACAAGATATGTAAAATATATACAAAATTAACACATAATAATGGGCTATTGGAATGTGAGGCAAATTTAGTTTGATAGATTGGAATAAAAGAGAATAGATAAGACTCAATAGCAAAGGAGCCCTAAATGTTTCGTGATACATTAACACAACGTAAGTAAACAAGCAACTAATAACAAAATAAATAACAAGTATCAAAATCTGCAATAAAAATTGAAGAATGTGTGTTCATGCCCATACTTGCCTGCTTTTTATCTCACAATGTATTGTATATATATAATCCTGCAATGTTGTTTTTTCTATATTTTTGTTGCTATTGTGAATAGGACTTATCTCCATTATGTGTTCTAACCTGTCTTACACACCATATAGAAGAATAATTTACTCTTTATTTTAGGATTTTAAAATCAAACCCAACATTTATTAATACCAAAATAGTTGATGTTATTTTCCTGGGTTTTGTGGGCAAAAAAGTATTTCTTCTGTAGAAAATTCTTCTCATTTTCAGTATTTGTAGAATTATTTTCTTTTCTAACTGAATTGTTTTGAAATAACAGTGCTATTATGCGTAAGCCAACAGCATCTTGTTGGCTATTCTGATTTTTAGTATTTATATGGTTTTGTTTGTCTTCATAGCTGAATTGTTGGAATATAAAAGCTATTTTAAACAAAAGTGGTGAATTCTTTCATCAATGTCTTGCCATTCCATTGTCACTTTTATAAATGATTTTGACTTTAGATAAGTGACATATTTATTGTCACATTGGAAAGTTTCCTTTTAATCATAACTTACAATTATCTTTCTTTGCTATTTGCATGATTTTTATAAAAATATTCTGATGTCATTAAAATAAGAACTTCTAACATACAAACTACACATTTTTAATAGAAAAAGTTCCAGTAATTATTGCGATTGTAAAAGTAGACTATGTTCCTAAATATGTGTAGGATTTGTAGGTTTTTTAAGTTGAGCAGAGGGGATAGGGTGCTTATTAGTTTTCTGTTGCTTTGCAACAAATTAGATAAAACATATTAAAACAGCAAACATTTATTATCCCACGTTTTTTGTAGGTTGGAAGTTGAAGCTTGGAATGGCTGGATTCTCTGCTCAGAGACTCATGATGGGGCTGAAACCAAGGTGTGCTTTTGGGTAAAATCAAACTCAGAATCTTCTTACAAGCTCTTGTTGAAACAATTCATTTATATGCAGTTGGAGAAATGAAGTTCCCATTTTACTTGAACTGTTGTATAGAGATCATTTTCAGCAGCTAGAGGCTGCCACAGCTCTTTGCTATGTGGCTTTATGGGCATGAGACCTCCGTAGTCAATCTGACTCCATGCTCTGAAGGACTCCATGCTTGGTTTAACGCTCTGTTCTTACCATCTTGAAATTATTTGATCTTCAAACTTGGGTTTTGTATTTGTAGCCTGATAGAAGAATGGGCATGTTCTGAGAGCTTGGAACCTCAACTCTTGTCATTTCCTCTCCCCGTCATCACTCTTTCCGGCAGGGGCCTAGATACGCATGAAATGGGTAAAGTGGAGGCTGTACACACGTGCACTGAAGCGTTTCAGTGGTGGATGCCTCATCTGAGTAGGCGGCACCCAGCCTTGTCAGGTACTCATCCAGCTGAAGGCTGTGTTCTTGCAAAAGATAACCTGCAACTTCTGTCTCACCATCAATCCAGGTATCTACCATGTCTTGGAGCAAAGGTTAGTAGAAGACCTTTGGGGTGTCCCTCTACTATGGGTGGGAACAGTGTGCCTGTGGCAAAGAGGGGTAGCAGGTTTGGCTTTCCCAGCCTCCATCTCCAGCTGGATTACATCAGATCCATCCAGAGGCTGGCAGGAGGCAGAACCCTTTAGCTGTCAGGCCTGGTGCTTACGGCTCATCAAGGGTGGTGGTCTCAGGAGCATTTGCGAGTTGATACTTGCCCCATGAGTATCCCTGCTGCTGTCTTAAAGTGCACACCCTTGGGTTGGCTCCTGGTCTGGAAGGGCCCTTTCTTTCTTGTTCAAGTCTTCCTTAACCTGGCTTACAGTTTTTTTTTCTTTCTTCAGTCCTGCTAGAGCCACTGTCAGGGACAAACTAAAAATATAAATTGTGCAATTTTTGTGATTCTGCAAGTTTAGATGCTCTAATATTTGCATTTAAAACTGAAATCACATGTTATAAACAATGGTAGCATGCATGCAAATAATTTACAATTTAAATTTTTCCTTTCTTAGAAAAATAAGTAAAAGCCATGACAGCAATTTGAGAGGGAACAACAGGAAGAAAATAATATATATTTTAATACCTTTAACAGGACAGTTTTTCTTGTTTTTAAAATAAGAAGCCCTCCTTTGAACATGGGCACCCATAATTTATGGAGATACACAATTATGAAGTGGGCCCTGTTCCCGCATCCTTTTGATAAGTCCCTATCCTCCTTCCCCCTCTTGTTTTGTTTAATTTTTCTTGTTTACGTTCTTACATTCTGGCTGGGCGGTACACCCCCAACTCTGTACTTTCCTGGCTACCTGATGTACCTACTTTGTAGACAATCTGCTTTTCATTTTATGAATTTTAGAGTTTAGTGCTTTGTAGAATTATGCTTTTAGTCTAAAATTAATAAATAGGTATACCATTTGGTATTCAATCGGCTGTATGTAACAGGACATTGATACAGTTTGGATGTTTTGTCCTCTCCAAATCTCGTGTTGAAATGTGGCCTCTAGTGTTGGAGATGGGCCTCATGGGAGGTGTTTGCCTCGTGGGGTCACATCCCTCATCAGTGGCTTGGTGCTGTCATCACATTAGTGAGCGAGTTCTCAGTCTATGAGACAGCGTAAGATCTCGTTGTTTAAAAGGCCTGGCACCTCCTTCCTCCTTCTCTTGCTGCCTCTCTCACCATATGCTGGCCGTCCTTTCAATTTCTGTCATAACTGTAAGCTTCCTGAGCCCCTCCACCAGAGCAGATGCTGACACTGTGCTTCTTGTACAGCCTGTAAAACCACTACCCAGCCTCAGGTATTCCTTGATAGCAATGCAAAATGGACTAACAGTCATAAATTTAGAAGTGCTTAAAAATGGAGGTTTCATTATCTTCTATTAAGCAGGTTTTTTTTCAGACTGACAGGTCTAGGAAGTATTCAAGAATTCCACAGCATTAAAGTTCAGAGTCAATGTCTCCATATTTCTTTTTATTGCTTAGTGACTGTCACCAGCGTCCACTCATTCTTAAACGTTGCACAAACCTGAAGCAAAGGGAGAATTACCTTCATCCATTTCATCAGCACACTCCTCAAAGGCCATATGCCAGGATTGTATCTAAGCTCAAATATAGTTAAGGCTGAGAAAGTATCTTGCATTTTCAGCGCCTATTGTTAGCGTTAAGCTCTGATAGCAAGAAAAAAAAGTGCTGGGGAGACATGGGGAAGAGGTGTAGGGTAGAGAAAAGGTAGCATGCAGTGGTTTATGTAACAGGCTCCGAGGCAGCTCAACAGATCTGAAGAGCAAGACTCCCTACATGCAGTATCTTTTGCTTTCAATCCCTTGTCTTCCATCCTTTCTCTCTTATGTCTTCTGAATTTGTATATTTCTCTCAGAAAAACCTTTGTATGACAGTTAAGAGAGCCACAAACAATGTTTTTTTTCTCTCTAAATACAGTAAAAATTATTTTTCTATGGACTTCCAAATAAACATTTCACAGAAGCCCTTTAATTGTCTCTGATGGGGAGGTGTTTGCATGACTCGTGTCATTTGTGATTGCCAGGGAGTTGGATGTTATGACTGGCTAGGCCTGAGTTACACTCTTACCACTGGGTAAATGGAGGATGGTGGTTTGGGTGGAGAGATAAGGGACTGGAATTTAAAACTTTATCATAGGTATCGACATAAGCGAGAATGTTTTCTCAAAAAGATTTTTTTCTAATACACTATCAATTCCATTTTGTGAGTTTAAATGGTTAATTGGATTTTTTAGCATTCGATTTCTAGATTTACACATTCTCTTGCTGTCCATCAAAATTTTCTTTATTTCTCTTCGGTTTCATTTTATCTGTTGCAGTTATTTTACACGTTTGCTTATTTCTCAGACTTCTTTAAAAATGATAGGGGTTAACACGTATAACAGTCTTGTATTCAGCTATCTTTTTAAATATTTTGCAGTCCATATTCTTTTCACGATATCTTGAGTATTTTATGTTTCAGACGGCTTTCCCCAGTCCTATAATGGTGTTTTTGATTTTTATTTCCTTTTATGAAAATGAAGAAAGTCCCGATCCTCACAGATTTGTTGTGCTATGCTCACCTCTGCATGATAGCTTTTAAAATCTACTTCAGGTTAAAGCCATTATGAGAAGCTGAGGAAGGAAGTACCCACGTGGGGAGGGTGGAAGAGGAACCACGGTGAGCAGACCCTAGCTGGCGTTAGAACTGGAGCAAGATGAAGCAAGCGTGTTCGTAGGCGGGCTGCTGAATGCAGTCAGCTGGGAGGCCATGTTTGGAGGTATCCTGGCAGGAGGTTTGGAACCAAAGCAGGTATGCCGGAAGTGGGGGGAAGCAGGGAGGCAGCCACAGAGGCAGAAGACTGCTTATATTCTATGGGATTTGCTTTAAAAAAGTAACTATATTTAAGATAAAATGGTGGGAGTCTAGTTCTTCACTTTCAGAAAATGGAATTTAAAATATGGACATGGAAAAAGCTACTATGAACACTGTGATGATGTTTTTAATGTCAATATCAATGTATAGATATTCATATAGATACTGTTATCGCTAAGAGCAGCTCCTTAAAAGTCATCTAACCAAAGACTCCTTTCCTGATCGCTCTGTCTAAAATAACAGAAACTTATCTTTATTCCTCTTGAGCCATTTCACTTTTCGGTATGACATTCTTTACTGAAGGAAGAGGTTTCAAGGAACAGAGAATATCAGTTACCACAATCTTAGTAGGGAACATGCTGGTTTTGTTTGGGTGAAGCCAGGAGGCCAATGCGCTAGAACAAGGTGACGTTTTGACATTTTTCTGGAACAAAGTGACTATTTTTTTCTGGAGAAAAAATAGTGCCACGGAGGTGATCTTACCTTAAGGCAACGGGTCACAGTGTGTCTCTTCTTGTCAGCCATTCACTGGCCTTTGTGTTCTGAGATGAGGTGATAAGGGTGTGCATGTGTGTGTGTGTGTGTGTGTGTGTGTATATGTATATAATTTTGTATACATGTATACAAAATGTGATACAGCAAAATAATACAAATCAGAGCTAGCTGAAGGAATTGATGCACAGGGTGAGATTTGAGAGGTTCCAAACTGGAAGCCTCTGAGGTCGTCAGGTATGTATTACCTCCCAGGCACAGAAGTGTGGCAATACTCAGAAAGTACCGGCCACCAGGGAAGCTCATTACACAGATGTTAAGGTGTAATTCAACAACACAGAGAATTGAATCATTCTCTGTATGGTTGAGCTCCATGTGTATCCTCCCTCCCATCCCTGGAGGTGGAATTGATATTATCAGGCCCAAGCCACTAAGCCTCTAATTACTACACAGCCATAAAAACTAAAATAAAATTATGTCCTTTGCAGTAATTGGATGCATCCATTTATCCCAAGAAAATTATCCCAAGGCCATTATCCCAAGAAAATTAATGCATAAAGAGAAAACCAAATACCCCATAGTCTCACTTACAAGTGGGAGCTAAATATTGGGTACTGCTGGACATAAACATGGTAATAATATATTATGGGGGCTACTAGACGCGGTGGGGAGGGGACTAAGGGTTAAAAGCCTACTCTTGAGTACGAGGCCCACTTCCTTGATGACAGGGTCATGTATATCCCAAACCTCAGCATCATGCGACACACCCATGTAACAAGCCTGCACCAGTACCCCCTAAATCTAAAATAGGAGCTGGAATTATTTTTTTAAATTATTATAGCCATTTTCAAGTTGTTATTGTTTTATATTTTTGTATAACATATTTGTATATATGTATATACATTACATTTGTATGTCACTATGTAAGTTATAATCGTATTACGTATAAGTTATTACCTTATTTCACGTTATTGTGGTAGAAAGTTTGGCATGCTTTTTCCTGGCTATAAATGATTAGGCAAGCTCTTATGACTTAAGAAGTCTATAGATAGATGTTCTCATCACATAAAAGGAAAGGGAAAGTCGGATAAATCATCAAACACTAGTGCTAAATTGGGTATACGTATTTCACAGAATTTCAAATTTGTTTTTATACACACACACACACACACACACACACACACACTCTCTCTCTCTCTCTCTATCTATCTCTCTCTCTCTCTCTCTCTCTCTCTCCTCATTATGTTTGGTGTCACTGTAGGAGTTTGTGAATATTGTAGGAAAATACAGATTGTACTGCATATCTTCTCTGATTAGCATGTCCCTAGAAAAGAGGAAGATTATTTTGAAAGATTAGATTGCATCAACTCTGCCCAGTAATTTATTAAGTAAGAGAAAAGAAGTAAAGTATTATTTTATCCATTGGACCAGTTTATTGAATTTGCAGTTAATCCATTTAAGTCAACATCCCTCTGATATATGTAAACATCAAGTATAAACTCTTTAAAGCAATTTAATATTGCTCTCATCGAGTTACAACCTTGTAAGCATCAGTAAGCATCAAGAAAATATATTTTCTAGTTTTAAACCACAGCAAAATACGTACATAGACATGAGAGGGCATTTGTAAAATGAGATATCTCAAGGTTTTTCTTTTTCAAATTAATGCTGAAATTCCCTAGATTATGCTCACTCAAAGTTCTGTTTCTACTTGTTTTCCTTAAACTGAATAATCTTATGTTAAAAGATTTGCATCTTATTTCTGAAAGATTTACTGTTAAGATAATATGTGCCAAACACTAGGCTAGGTACTGGGGATAAGAGATGAGTAGTGTGTAGTGAAGAAGTAGCTTTACTCAATGACAGATGGAGCCTTTGCGCCAGCGCCTGTAAGGGAACCTGTAAACCAGAGTGTTAGGAATTTCCTCAACATGGGTGTGCCTTTGGTGTTTCTGATGGGCCTTTTTGATGGCAATTGATAGTTTAACCCATGGTAGATCCCAAAACAGTGTATGATAATAAGATGGATCAGAATGGAAGCCGGCCATGTCAGCAATTGCTTTTGAGGACGTATTCATAAACCCTTTCCCAAGGCTGATGTTCAGAATGGTGCTTCTTAGGTTTTCTTCTAGAATTCACACACTTTGAGGTCCTACTTTTAAGTCTTTAATTCATCTTAAGTTAATATTTTATAGGGTGAAAGGTAAAGGTGCATATGGCTAGCACCTTTATTCTGCATATGGCTAGCCAGCTTTCCGACACCATTTATTGAGTAGGAAGTCCTGTCCACATTGCTTGTTTTTGTAAACTTTGTCAAACATCAGGTGACTGCATGTATGCAGCTTTTTTCCGGGTTCTCTATTCTGTTTCATTGATCTGCCTGTGTGCTTCTGTATCAGTACCATGCTGGGTCAGGCTTACAGTACAGTTTAACATCAGCTAATGTGATGTTTCTGGGTTTTTTCTTTTTCCTTAGGATTGTTTTGGCTCTTCGGGCTGTTTTTTGTGACCATGTGAATTTTAGAATCATTTTCTTTTTTCTAATTCTGTGGAAAACAACATTCGTAGTTTGATTGGAATAGCATTGGATTTGTAGATTGCTTTGGGCATTACGGTCATTTTAGTAATATTGATTCTTCCAATCCATGAGCATGGAATGTTTTTCCATTTGTTTTTCTCATCTATGATTTTTTCAGCTGAGCTTTGTAGGACTCCTGGTAGAACGTTTTCACATTTTTGGTTAAATGTATTCCTAGGTTGCGTGTGTGTGTGTGTGTGTCTATTGCAAATGGGATTCCATTCTCGATTTGACTCTCAGCTTGAACGTTATTGACAAATAGGGACGCTACTGATTTTTGTAGAAAAATAAGTTAAAATTGTAATGATTATAAGCAGAATAAAATCCTTTCTCTTTTAGTATAAAACATATCCTTTCTCACTGTAACAATGTCAAAAATCTATGTAATAATCTTAAGTAAACATTTTATTAATGTTAAATTAGTTCAGAAAAGCATATCTCTAATAAACGTAAAACTCAATGACTATTCACAAACTGGACATACCTGTTTAACCAGCTCCCAGATATAAAAAGAATGCTAGCCTTTCTGAAGCCCTCTAGTAGCCTTATCCAGTCATGATTTTCTCCCTACCCAGCAAAGGTACCCACCAGCCTGACTCCTAATAAAACGTTTATTTTTACCGTCCTGTGCAATACATCTCAAAAACTTATTCTTGTGTAACTGAAACCTTGTATGATCTCTTAATCGAAATTACAATAACCAATGAAATCATTCATGACTACATGTAATCATTATTGCCTTTCAAGTTTAATAAAATGTAAATATTTTCCATGGAAATTGCAAATTATATGACCCAACCACATGAGCCAACTTATTAAGTTTATTAGTGTAGGTAAGACGTAAATTTGATTTGAAAAACATCTGCATAACCAGTCTTTTCTCTCTGAAACTGCTTAGGAATAAATACATGCTAAAACAGCTAAAGAATACAATTTTTATCTTTTCTAATGTGAGAAAAACTTAGATTTGTTCATAATAATACTTATTTTAATTATAAAGGGTAGAACCCAAATCTTACATTTGATTACATGCATTTAAATTCATTATATCATTTATAGTCAGAAATATTGTTAGTTTTATTAACGAGTTTCATTTTATTAAATAAATATTTAGTGGATTCCTGCTTTGTATTGGACTGTGTTCTAGGTGCTCAGGATATACCATAAACAAAACAAACATTTCTGCTCTTCTAAAGCTTAAAAACCAAGTCTTACAGCAATTACAGACTTTTCTCAGACTCACAGAAATGCAAGGGGCAGAATTAGGAAAATTCTAATATAATGAGGCTCTAGCCAGACAATGATAAATAATAACAAGAAAAATAATTGTTTCTCCAACAAGCACAAAGAGTCATAGACTTTAAGGACATCTTCCCTTGATTAAAATAATCAAGAGTCCTATATGTTTCTTGCTCTGTCATGAATGTAATATGCTAAATTGTGCAAACTCTTCAACATTCTATATCATTTTCCTTTATGAAATGATAAAACAGTGTAAGCACGGAGGTGAATATATGTGGCTTTGACTAAAGGTGGGAATCACTATGAATGTCTTTCAAAGAACAATCATTAGGGAAAGTAATGCCATTGTACATCCCATTTATTTGGTAACTCTATAAAGATTCATTTATGCTATATTAATCTGAATATGGAAGTGTCCCTCAAATAGTATTAATTAAATACACAATTTTGCTAAAATTGCAAGACTGGAAACATTGTTTTCTATTTTCTAATTTCATTTTCCTGAAGTTTGATGCTTTCCTAGCTAAAAGGAAAATAATTAAAGGGCAAAAATAGAATGTATTTTGTACCAAAGATGTAATGAAGTAAATTTAAAATTAAAGGAGGCTTAATCAAATCTTTACTAAATTATATGATTTCTAATAATTACTTGAAGTTTTCTTTTTTAAAATTATTTGCTCTGAACACATAAAAGTTTATTTCTCCGTAAGATATTTTGCAGAGATTTCTCTCTTGCAGGGATGCTGCTTCCCATTCTTTAAATGAGGACTCATATTAAATGTCATTTCTTCAGTAAGACTGACCCCTAAGGTCATACAATCTAACATAGCTGTCAACTACCACTATTTTCTTTCACCGCATCTTGCAAATTCTTTTATCTCATTTATCTTATTATATCTTTATTTGTATATTTATTTGTTTAATGTTTGGTTTAGCACTCTAAACTTGTTAGGAAGGTATATTTAACACCGTACTCAGGCATGGCATATAGTAAATTCTCAATATTCTTGTCAAATTAAAAAAGAAGTCCAGAAATAAATTGAAGATATTATTAAATCATCTGAAAATTAACTAGTCTTGTCACAATGCTAAATTTATTAATTTGCAAATAGTTGAATATGTGTGTGATTGTGTACAAATGCAGTTCATGCTTTTTGAAGATTAAGATGCTCCTGATTGTTTAAGCAGGGACTGTTTGAGTAGCAGCATCTCCTTTTTGTTAATTAATTCATTCTTTCACTAAGTGTTTTAAGGAAGATGGCTCCATCCTGTGTTCAAATGCAAAGTCTAGCTGGATGTAAGCCCAAAAGATTTCCATTCCTTTTGCCCATGATTGGTTTAGGTGTTAGCATGTGATCCATTCCTGGTGAATGAGACTTACAGGGTAGTCTGGTGGTATTTCATGTAAATTTTCTTTTTCTTGAGGTGAAACACAGGAAAGTTCATTTACTTCTGCCCCAGGTAATTATTGTATATGGCATTCTCATGACGACAAATAAAAGGAGAGAAAGAATCTGGGTCCTTGATATCAATATTTTGCGACTGAATTAACCACATTAAAAACACCTCCCCTCTGAATTTCTGTTTAGTGAAAGCAGGTTTGAAAGGATTTTTTAAATATCTTTAGTCAAAAGCTTTGAAGAATATTTTCAAAACAATAATGTATTTTTTCATATTAAAAAATATTTTGAAATATTGTTACTTTAAAATAACGTGAAATTTAGGACTGATACTAGTGAATTCTATTTCAATAAAATATTTAAGGTGCATTATTATTAATTTCACCTTGATGATCAATAAGAAGATTGTACATTAGTACAAAATAAAAGAGATAAGTTTACTTAAATTGGATAAGAAACATGCAATTATCTACTGTTTTCCCATTAACATCTTCATCATAAATTACTTTATGCCAAACAATATAATAGCTATACCCCAGCTGGAGTTTAAATTCATCATTTGACACTGTGGGAGTCAAAATGTTATGGTATCAAGTTTATGATCTTCTTTACTTTCAAAGCGACTTAGTGAAAATACACAGCTTTAATGAGTAATGTTGATAACAATTTGCATGCACATTTGTCTGCCATGGGATGCTTGCTTAATTTTCAGCACATGACATTAAAGTAAATGATTGTTTTCATGGGATCTTCTCTAGCTTTATGGCTGAATTTTTGATACTCTCAGCGATTTTAATGACTATCTTATTAAATAAGCCATTAATAGTAATCATAAGTTACTTCCATAAAGCTGTTTACATATGAAAAATATTGTAAAATCCTTATTACATTAACTTAATCTTTCTAAAAATTCTATAAAATAAAAAATTTTACTGCCTTCTTAAGATGAGCAAATTGATGCATAGAGGACTGTGAGTTGCCCTGGGTCCTTCAGATGCTAGGACGTGAAGACAGTCTGAATGTACTTTTAACCACTGTGTTGGCTTATTTTTATTAGATAGAAAACATACAGAGAATATTCAAGCAATTTTTCTTCTATTAAATATATATGTGATTTGTTTAGTATTTGAAAGAATATTTTACTTGTATTAAATCAAACACACTTTTATACCACTAGCACGCAAATACATTTAATTCACGGTTTCTGAGAGGTGTCAAAGTTTTAACTTAAGATTAACTTCTGAATATAGGAATTAATTTATCATGATACATATGGAAAATTTCTTGAAAGAAAAAGTCATATTTACTGAACTAATTGCTATTTTTAAAGTTGGCCCATCTGCAAAAATGAGTTTTGAATTAAACTGTCAACGTAATTCATTAGCTTCCCTGGCAGGTGCAACAGACCTGTATTTAAAATCTATTTAATCAAGAAGCTCCTGAAGAAATTACAAAAGATGGACCATAATTAATAAATAACATTCCCAAAGGTGCAAATTAAAAATTCCTTATTTTTCAAAGTTAAGTTTTATTCAAGCTTCAAAGATTGAATATTGCAAAGAAACTTAGGGGAGGACTATAAAGTCATTAACTATGTAAGCGTAGGAAAAATAATTAAGAAGTCACATAAAGAGGGATTGATTGCTAAATATTAGCATTAAGTAATTATTTCCTGTCAGTGCATTGTGATATTTGGGGGTTGCATATATCTATGATTTTTTTCCACTTATATATCTTTCTTTCTATTTTAGATCTGTGCACATCATACATTTAATCATCTGAGCACAATTCCTTGCAAGTTTAACGTCTTCCTCACTTTCTCTGTTAATTTCACACATAGGTGTGCACTCCAGATAATACTTTCTTATAAAAAGCCACTTAAGCATAAAGTAATATAAATATTTTATAAATTTTGGAAGTCCGTGGGAATTGGGCTTACTCTAAATAGTACCACTTATACATTGATAAATATTTTATACATAGATATTTACCCTTTAGTGAGGAAGCCTTTATTCAGGACTTACAATAATATACTTAGATGAAACACATGTGTGAACACAAGAGGATGACCTCTCTCTACTCCCAAGGAATTAACATTTTGGTGTACTAGCTTATATAGATGGTCATATAATATGGTCATAGTTATAATAATATAATTGAAATCTCACAACATAAATATATGACATTTGTTTTTAATTTACAAATAAACTATTTCAAGAAGTACCTTGTTGAAATTATATACTATCTTTGCAGTCATAAGGATCTTTCTCAGATCTTTCCACACTTATATTTTCTCCTAACCTTGCTATCTGCATTTTTTTTCATTTTCCACACTGCAGTAAAAGTGACAATCCTACAACTATAAAATAAAAAATATAATTTAAAAATGATCATGCTAGTCTCCTGTGTAAAGGACTTAAATTCTGCCAATTGCTTTCAGGATAATATCCAATTTCCTCAACATGAGTATGCTTTGCTTAAATTTGAACCAAAAACTGGTTTGAGATGTAAGGGTGCTCCTGGGGCCTTTTCTTTCATATCACAGGTTTTGTAGGCCATCATTATTGGTTAAGAATTGGAAGCACTGTTCTGAGTATAACAATATGTGTCTAGAAGTCCATTCCCTTTATTGAAGGAGCTTAAGAATGTCTTTGGAGATAGAAAGACTTTTTTTTTTTTTTTTAACATGGAGTAAGTTAAAGTAGACTTTGCTAAGTCTTTGGCGTAGCTAAGTAGCTTACACATTCAGCAGCTATTAATGACCTACTCTGAACATGAAACTGATGAATAAAACAATCTAGGTATCTTCTCAAATTTAGGCAGTTCAGGTGCTCTCCTGAACAAGATGCCTATGTGTGATCTGACTTGTCTCTCAATTATTGGTGATGAAGTACAGAGGTAGGGACAGTGGCATCTTACAAAAGTGTCCGCATTTCTTTCCGTAAACACCTGTGCACGCTATCCTGTCTTGGGCCCACAGCCTCCTCCTTTCACTGCTTCACTCCGTCTATTCCTTGCTTTCCATCCTGGGCACGGCTGCTAAGTGAAAGGCTTCTTATTGTTAATATTGCTTACCTGTTTCTAGGTTTTTCAAATCTCAATCATCTAATCAAATAACTATATTCCAGTCATGAGTGTCAATAATCTATTCCCATCCCCTACCTCCCCCTTTTTTTCTCCCCTGTGTTTTACTTAGACATATATTTCACTAAAATAAATAAATATAAGGTGCTGAATGCCTAACTGAAAAAAAAGTAGAGATTAGTAACAGAGATACACTGTCAAAACTGTATTGAAATGGCATAGGTTTGACATGTTGATCCTTCACGTACTCATCCTTAAACTCCCATTAGAAAATAACTGAACACATAATGGTAGGAAAAATATACAACCATAATGGGAAAATAAGTCTCACATTAATTTTTCAAAGTTTGGAACTTGAGTCTATTATTAATGGTTTATAATTGCAGGATCATAAATTGCCATTATTGGCTAATACATACTTCAGCCTTATAAATTTATGAATAAGACCATGTATAAGTTCACAGAAGATTTATGCTAGTCTTGTCTTACAGCTTTGCAGTGTAAGGACCTTATCAAAGAACATTAAAGTTAACTGTCCATCTCTTCAAAGTTGCTTTTTAAAAGAGAGCATTTAAAGTTTTAAAAATCCAGACTGGGCACGGTGGCTCACGCCTGTAGTCCCAGAACTGTGGGAGGCCAAGGAGGGCAGACCATCTGAGGTCAGAAGGCCAGCCTGGCTGAAACACTGAAACCACATCTCTGTTAGAAATACAAACATTATCCACGTATAATGGGAAGAGCACCTGTAAACCCAGCTCCTGGGGAGGCTGAGGCTGGAGAATTGATTGAACCCAGGAGGCAGAGGTTACAGTGAGCCGAGATCAAATAACTGCACTCCATCCTGGGCCACAGAGTGAGACTCCATCTCAAAAAATAAAAATAAATAAGTAAATAAAAAATGTTTAAAAAATTATTTTCTAAGATGATAAATTTTAAAAGAAATAGAAACACAAATATTAAAAAATTAAAAGGAATAAAACTTAACCCCAAATTAAGATCAAAACAAAACTAATAAGCAAAAACAAATCTTAAAAAATTATATTGAATATTTAGGAGTATATTTGCCTTTATATAATTATCATTCAAAAGTGAAAATAAACCATATAATTTTTTATTAAAAATATCTAAACTTAAAAATAACCATGACATAATTTCAAGAAATATTCATATATCTTCCACTTTCCATATGCTGTTCTAGATATCAACAGTTATTTCTGAATATTAAAAAAGAATGTAAACTACCAATATTAGCTCGTCACTTAACATTTTCTCTCTATATCCCAAATAGATTGCGTGATGCTAGAACAATGGATGAAGTAGTGTACATTGTATGATGGTGCTCTATACAGCTTAGTTTCACTTACTCTCAGTGCGGTAAGCCTCCTCTCCACAAAGCAACCTCACAGTGTTTTCGTTTAGTACAACTAAACACACTCTGTTACATCACAATTAAGTCTCTCACACTGAATGCTAAATTATCTAATAACAATAATAATGATCGTCCAGTGAGAGGTTGACTTAATTAGAATTTCAAGGCACGTACTTTGGACAAATGGTCTGGGTTCATATCCAGCTATTCTGTTTACTCAGGGCACATGAGCTTTCTATCTGTAAAGTATGAATGCTAATAATACAACTTACCTCACATGATTACGGTGAAGAGTATATGAATTAAGAATACTTGAAGAGTAAAACACTTCAAGTATTAAGAATACTTGAAGAGATGATGCAACACAGGAAAACTTTTTAAATGCTAGCTATGCTATAATGTTACTTCAATTTCAATGATGTGAGAACAGAGGTTTATTTTTCCTTTTATATATGAATATATTTTTAGACCTTATAATAGAGGATAACATGTGGAGGTGATCTAAACATTTTGTTGACTAACTGAACATTTACCAAATACTTTTAACTGCCAGGCACTGGAATAAATATTTCATATGCATTACTTCTTTCATTTTGCTAATAAACCTTTGAGTTTAATTGATCTATATGTTTCTTTTCCTGACAGGGGGCTTAAAGCATATGTTAAATTAATTGCTCAGTATTACCTAGTTAGGAAGCTTATTAATGTCCTATTTTTGCTATAAAAGTTATGAAACTTAACAGCTTAAGCAACCTGTAATTATCATCTTATATTTCTGGATTTGAGAAGTACAAAATATGTCTTATTAGGCTAAAATCACGGTATTAAAGGTTTAAGTTTCTCTCTGGAGGCTTTTGGGGATAATCTGTGTTTTGTTGTTGCTGTTATTTCTTTGTTTTCCTCTTGCCTTTTCCAGCCTCTAGAGGCCTTCTGATTTCCTCAACTTATGGCTTACATCCTCCTATGCAAAACAAACATGCAAAAAATGGAAACACCCATAAAGTGTAAACCCTGAGAGGAGCAAAATGTTTTAGCTAAAGTAAAAGGGCTTTAGAAGACTCAAATAAATAAAATTGAAAACACAAAAGGGGCCATTGCAACTGATACCATTAAAATAAAAAAGGATTATTAGAGAGACTAATACAAACAACTATTGGCCAACAAAATAAAAAATCTAGTGGAAATGGATTGAACCAAGAAGAAATAGAACACCTGAACAACTGCAAATAACAAGATTGTAGTCTTTTTTTTTTTTATTACTGATTCAATCAAAGAAAAGTCCAAGTTCTGAGGACTTGACTGCAGAATTCTATCAAACAAAGAAGTAATATCAGTTTTCCTCAAACTCTTTCAGAAAATTGAAGAAAATTCTTCTAAATTCACTTTATAAGACCAACAGTATCCTGATACTAATACTAGACAAGAACATAAAAACAAAAGAAAACTATAGTCCAATATATTGATCAACATAGAAGCAAAAATTCTAAACAAAATACTAGCAAATAGAATCCTGCAGTACACTAACATGATTATTCACCATGATCAATTGGGATTTATCCCAGGGACACAAGGATGATACAACATACTCAAATCAACAGACATGGTATATCACATCAACAGAATGAATAAAATATGATTATTTCCATCTATGCATAAAAAGCATTGGATAAATCTCAACATCTCATCACGATTAAAACTCAAAAACTAGGGAAAGAAAGAACAGACATCAACACAATAAAGGCCATATGACAAAACCGCAGCTAACATCACACTAAATAGAGAAAAGCTGAAAGCTTTTTATCTAACTGGAATAAGAAAAGGATGTTCACTCTCGTAACTCTTATTCAATATAGTACTAGTCCTAGTCAGTGCAATTAGGCAAGGGAAAAAAATAGAGAGTATCCAAATTGAAAAGAAGGAAGACAAATTGTCCAGCAGTCAAACTGTTCCTGTTTGCAGACAAAATGAGCTTACATATAGAAAATCCTAAAAGCTCTACCAAATAACTTATTGAAAGTGATAAATGAATTCAGCAAAGTGTCAGGATACAAAACCAACGTGCAAAAATCAGTAGTGTATTTATATACTACGACAAAAATAGCAGAAAAAAATCAAAGCAATCCCATTTACATTTATAGTAGCTATGAAGAACAAAAAACTAGGAATAAATTTAAGAAAGGAGGTGAAAAGCCTTACAAGGAAAGCTATAAAACACTGATGAAAGAAATTTAAGAGGACACACAAAAAAATGGAAAGACATCCCGTGTTGATGGATTAGAAGTATTAATATTGTGAAAATGAGCATACTATCAAAAAAGGTCTAAAGACTCAATGCAATACCTATGAAAATACCAATTCACAGAAATATTTTAAAACTGTAAAAGTAATATGGAGACCAAGGACTTTAAATAGGAAAGCAATATTCAGCAATATGAATAAAGCTGGAGGGATCATACTTCCTGGCTTCAAATCATACTAGAAAGCTATTGTAATGGGAAATGCATGGAACTGACTTGAAAACAAACAGACCAATGAAACAGAAGAGAAAATAAATCCACAAGGTTGCAGCCACTAATTTTTGATAAAGGCACTAAGAAAATAAGTTGGAGAGAGAACATTCTCTTCAATAAATGCTGCTGAAGAAACTATTAAACATTGTATGAAGGCTTCACAGAAAACTATAAATAGAATTACAATATGAAGCAATCTCACTATTCAGTATGTATTCACAATAAAGGTAATCAGTATGTTTAAGAAACAAATGCACTCTCATATTGATTGCAGCTCTATTCACAATAGGCAAGATGTGAAATCAACCTAAGTGCCCATCAGCAGTTGAAAGGATAAGGAAAATGTTTATATATACACAGTGAAATACTATTTAGCTACATAAAATAATGAAAATCTGTCATTTATACAGAATAAATGAGTTTGGAGGGTAAGTAAAATAAGGCAGGATCAGAAAGTCAAATATCACATTTTCTCATATGTGAAAGTCAAAATAAAAATTGGTATCATAGAAGTAGAGGGTAAAATAGTGGTTATTAGAGACTGGAAAATATGGAGAGGATAGCCATATGTTGGTTAATGAATATAAAATTACAGCTAGGTAGAAGAAAGACATTCTAGTGTTCTATAGCACTGTAGGTTAACTATAATTAACAACTAAATTTTCAAAATCACTAGAAGAGCAAATTTTCGGTGGTTTCCTACTCAAAATAATGGCCAATGTCTTATATGATGGATATGCTAATTACCCTGATTTGATCAACACATATGCACTGAAACATTTCCCATGAATATGTATAATTATGTGTCAATTAAAAATAATAATATATGTAAAAACCCAGCTATCCTAAAAACATATTATGAGTGAACAGATAGGTAATACCTAGAAAATAAAAAAAAAATTAAAATAAAAAAATGTACATAGAATCAAAACATAAATCTCAATTTCTAAAAAATCATATTTTATATATCTATTTTATTGAATCCTATAATAGAAAAAGACAAGGAATAGCAAGTGAGAGAGTATCTCCTTATGGTTTTGAATTAGATTTCCTGGTGACTTATGTTTTTCACCTTTTTATGTGCTTTTTGGCATATCTTATTTGGAGAAATTTCCATTAAAGCATTTTGTGCATTTTGAAATGAGGTCATTTGCCTTATGTTGTGTTATAAGAGTCTTTATATATTCTGAATATAAGACCTGTGTTAGGTATATGCTTGGAAAATATCTTCTTCCATTCTGTAGTTTGTCTTTTACTTTTTGATAATGCACAAAAGTTTTTACTTTTGATAAAATCCAATTTGTCCATATTTTTTTGCTCAAGCTTTTGCTGTTATACCTAAGAATCCATTGCCAAATCCAAGATCATAAAGATTTACTTCTGTTTTTTCCTAAGAGTTTAATTAACTCTGATATTTGGGGTTGTATTTCTACTTTGAGTTAATTTTGTATATGACGTGAGCTAGGAGTCCAGTTTTTTTCTTTGCATGTGGATGACCAATTATTCCAGAGCACTATCTTGAAGAAATTATTCTTGGCCACTCAATGATCTTGTCACTCTCATTGCATATAAATTGGCCATGAAAGCGGGGTTTACTTCTGGACTCTTAATTCTGTTTGATCTATTTGTCCATGCTTATGCCAGTCCCACAGAGTCTTGGTAACTATAGTTTTGTAAGTTTAGAAATCTAGAACATTGTTCTTCTTAAGATTGTTTTGGCTATTTTGAATCCCTTGCAACTTCATATGAATTTGAGAATTGGCTTTTCCATTTCTGCTGAAAGAAAAGGCCATCAAAATGAGGATTCAATTAATTTTATAAGGATTGTATTGAATCAGTAGATCACTTGGGTAGTATTGCCTATTTAACAATATTACTGCCATGAAAACAGGATGTTTTCCATTTATTTAGGTATTCTTTTATTTCTTTCAGATTTTTTTTTTGGTAAACAAGTCTTTACCTTTCTTTGCTAAATGTATTCCTAGATATTTTTGGGTTCCTTTTAGTGTTATTGGGAATGGAATTTTTCACTTAATTTCCTTTTCTAATTGTTTATTTCTAAACTAATTTCTTTTGGTTTATTTTCTATCCTGCCACTTTGATAAATTTACTTATAGCACTAGCAGTTTGTGTGTGTGTGTGTGTCTTGGAATCACCTATATATGGAATCGTGTCATCTGCAAATAGAAACTTTTACTATTTTCTTTTCAATCGGGATAGTTGTGTGTTTTACTGGGTAATTTCTCTGGCTAGAACTTAAGTGGTAAATATTAATAGTATTAGTAAAAGCAAGCATCCTTGTCTTGTTCTCATCTCGGATGCAAAGCTTTCAGACTTCTGCCATTAAATATGACTTTAGCTATGAGTTTTTCATAACCACCTTTTTTAGGTTCAGGGAGTTTCCTTCTATTCCTAGTTTTCTGGGTGTTTTTAATTGTGACAAAATATTAAATTTATTATATTGTTTCCTGTATCAATTGAGATGATCATTATTTGTTTGTTTTCCCTTTGGTTCTATTAATGTGGTTTATTACATTAATTGGCTTTCTTATTGTGAACCACACTTGCTTTCCTGATATAAATTCCATATGATCATTAAACACATCTTTTTTTTTAATTCTTAAACTTTAAGTTCTGGGATACATGTGCAGAATGTGCAGGTTTGTTACATGTGCCATAGTGGTTTGCTGCATCCATCACCCCGTCATCTACATTAGGTATTTCTCCTAATGCTGTCCCTCACCTAGCCCCTCATCCCCTGCTATGCCTCCCCTAAACCCCCAGTCCCTGGCAGGCTCCAGTGTGTGATGTTCCCCTCCCTGTGTCCATGTAAACATTTTTAATATGCTGTAAAAAAGTACTATGTCTGTGATTATTTTACAGTCAAAAAATAGTAAAAGCTATGCAGCTTTGTAGTACTTTGTTGATAATTCTTTCACTCATATTCATAAGAGATACTGATCTGTAGTTTTCTTTAATTATAATGCTTTATTTTTGGTACCATATAGTGCTAGCCTTGTAGAATAAGTTAAGAGGTATTATCTCCTCTTCTACTTTGAGGGAGAATAAACTGGGAAAGATTAGAGTTAAATATTTTAAAATGCTTGATAGAATTAATTACTGAAACTATCTCGTTCTGGAATTTTGTTTATTGGGATGTTTTTTGATTACTGATTCATTTTCTTTACCTTTATTGACTTTTCTCAGGTCTTCTATTTACTGAGTTAATTTTGGTAGTTTGTTTATTTCTAAAATTGTGTTCATCTAGATTATCTAATTTATTGCAATATATTAGGGTTCAAATTTTACTGCTCCTCCCAAAATACATATGTCGAAGTCCTAATCTGTATTACCGTGGAATGTGACCTCATTTGGAAATTGTAACCAATTGGTATTTGTAGATGTAACCAGTTTAAAATGAAACTGTGAGGGTGGACCTTCATCCAACCCAGCTGGTGTTTTTTACAGAAGGGGACATTACAGACAGGAACAGACAAGAGACCATGTGAAGGGTCACAGGTAAAATGCCACGTGAAGCCAGAGGAATGGAATTATCCACCTACATGCAATAAAATGCCGGATATCGCCAGCAAATCAACAGACGCTTGGAACAGGCTGGTAAGGACTTTCATGCAGGTTTCAGAGGGAGCATAGATATCTAGCTCCCAGAGACACAATAATGTTGATTCCGACAGTTTCCTCTTGGCTTTTTGGTGTTTATGGGGCAGAATGGGCTCTGAATTTCTGATACCTCTATTTCTGGTGTTACCTCTTGCCTGATTTTGTAAGCAAAGTTTTACTGAAACATTGACACAGTCATTTGTTGAAATTTTGTCTATGGCTGTTTTTGAACTACAATTTCAGAGCTGAGCAGTTGGTAACTAGATTGTATATACTGCAAGCTTAAAATATTTAATAACTGTTCCTTTAAAACAAATCTGCAGACCCCTATTACAGAATTTTTGATGTACATGACCTGTTGCAAGATAAAAGTGTATTGTGTATTTTGTTCTAACATATAAGTCGTTTATTTCTTTTTATTGTTTTATTCCAATGGCTTGAAGATGATTGGTAAAATGTTGCATAAACATATTGAAAGTGAATATTCCTGCCTTATTCTTCGTCTTAGGAAAAATGGATTTCATTCTCACCCTAATGTATGATGTTAGCTGTATACAAGAATATATTTCCCTTTTCTTCCCCACCTTGAGCTCCTTGACAAACATTTATACTTTCCAACAAATTTTAAATGTATTCAGCCATTTTTTTCAAATATTTTACTATTATTTTTACATTGTTCTGGAGCCCATTTATAAATATATGTATTTCTAAACCAGTTAATATTTTCCTGATGCTCACTGAAGCTCTATTTAATTTTTAACATTTCTTTCTCCAGGTTTAATTTTAGTTTTATTGCTCTGGCTTTTACTCACTTTATATTTTTTTTGTAGTGCCTAATCTGTTATTAATCAAAATAATGAATATTTCACTTCAGATGTTGTATTTTATGTCTAGCAGTTTTGTTTCTTTTTTATAGTTTTTGTTTCTCTTCAGATGTTCATGGTTTCATTGTAAATCTTAAGCATAGTTACAGTAATTATTTATAAATCATTTTTGTTAGCTCATTTTGCTCTTAAATGTAGTTTACCTTTTCTTCCTTGCATGTTTAGTACATTTTGTTAATTGCTTGACATTGTGAATATTATGTTATTGTGTGTATGCGTTTTTCTAACCTTCAATAAGAAAAAGAATAAACAATTCAGTGAAGTGGAAAATATATGAAAGTGTGCAAATATGTAACATACAGTAGTGCTACTTTTACCAGTAAAGAATGACCAGCTTAGCAATCATTCAGGAAAATTCAATTTAAAACAATGAACTTATTCCTCAACCAGGAAGTAAGACTTAGGTACCGTACTAAGAAATTAGTAAGAGTTTAAGTGTTTTCAGTAGAATAATTGTAAAAATTATTGTCCAGGCAGTTCATGAAAAATTTAAACAAAATGTCAAATATATAAACATGCCATTATTAACAAATGGTCAAGGCAAATTGTTAAGTCAAAAATGGCAGTTTCAGAAAAGTACATAAAAATCATATCAACCTATTCAAAATATCCTGAAAGGGGTCATATTAAACTGATAATGGTGGTTGGCTGTGGGACAGAGGAAAAGATAGGCAGGTATAGATTAAATGTTAGTGAAAGCTGGGACATTAGATTTCATTTATGGGCATATTTTCCTTGTTTCTATAGAATTTCAGCTATTGTTAAAATATAAAAATACTCTTTAGATAATTAAAAAAGTAGTCTAAATGGATAAACCGAATTAAGGGGTTACTCTGTGGAAAGGAGAATGATGGTGGGTGAGATACTGAGAATGGTTAAGAATTACTGATGCTTTGGCCTATATTCTTCAATATCATTTGCATAAAAGATAAACTACTTTTGTGTTTTTCAAATAATGCACATATAATTGTGTTATGCAGAGACCAGCACATTTTTTAAATGATAAACACCAGAAAGTAAATATTTTAGGCTTTGTGGGCAATATTATCTCTAAAATCACATATTGTTGCCTTTTATTTTTTGGAGACAGGGTCTTACTCTGTCACCCAGGATGGAGTGCAGTGTTAAGAAATAGGCTCACTGCAACCTCCCCCTCCAGAGTTCAAGCAATTCTCCTGCCTTATCTCCAGAGAAGCTGGGATTACAGGTGAGCACCACAACTTTTGGCTAATTTTTATATCTTTAGTAGAGATGGGGTTTTGCTTGCCATGTTTTGCCAGGCTGATCTCAAACTCCTGACCTCCAGTGATCCACCCACCTTGGTCTTCCAGGGTGCTAGGTTTACAGGCATAAGCCAGCACACCTGCCAGAAAGCAGATATTGGCAATATGTAAGTGAATCAGTTTGGCTACTTTCCAGTAAAACTTTATTTTCCAAAATAGACGGTGGGCTAGATTTGACTTTTGGACTGTAATTGGTCTGTTGCTGTTATGAGTACTTCTATTACTTGTGTAGAGAAAAAAAGGGAACAATTTATATGTTATTATCCGCTCTATTGTAGTGACATATCAGATACATTGTGTAAAATGTATAGTGACACATCATAGTAATTTAAGAATATGATTAAAAGTCTATTTGAATGATACAATTAAAAATATAGTCACCTATACTAATTCAAATATTAGTAATATTTGCACAAAACTCAATTGCTGGTGATTTAATCAAATGAAATGCAACTCAAATTACACAAAATACCTATAAAAATAGAAAATATGAAATATCTATAAAAATAGAAAATATAAATATATAATTCTTAAGAATTAAGAGGAATATACATGCATATTAGAAAAATAGTTTCTTGTAGGGAATAGAGTAAGTAAGTATAATTTTAAGACACATTGAGAAATGTGTTTTTAGAGAATTGCACGCCATCTTATTTTTTGCAAGCAGTTCTAAGATGACCGTAAAATTATCATCTGATATAGTTGAGTGAGCATGTCACATGAAATACCCAAATCACTAACATGCTGTAATATTTCGCTGAACTAAAGTCATGTGTTTGAACTAGAACATGAACCAACATCTTAATAGCTAAAAGGTCTCCTCAATCACTTAATTTTAAAACACTGATTTATGATGCTGTAAAAAAACTAATGGAGCATTTCTTTATTCTATCTGAAAATGTGTTTCCAAATTCTGTCTTTTAATTTACAAAAACAACCCAGACTCATTATGTCTAGTAGCTCCACAAAAGAAGGAAAACAGTGAAACATATTGATAAATTATTCAGAATGAGAAAATGATTGAAATGATTATGACAATGTAGTAAACTCTGATTATGTGCTGTTAACTTTACATACAGTATCCTAATTTAATCTGCAGATAAACCTCTATGCCAACTAAAGTTATCACCACTTTACCAACATAAGGAAAGGAAACTCTAAGTTGTTACTATGGTTATAGTGTTGATAAATGGTGGATATACAATTCTTTTAGCATGGTGCTATCTTCTAAGAAGTTATTCTTTGTGCTATACTTTGTGACTTCTCCTCCAAGAAGGAGCCTGTGTTATCCAGCTAATTTTCATCTGAGTTCAAAATCACTATGATCTGTCCTTAAAATCTTCATATCTATGGTAAACTGTGGAACTGTCATCTCTTGGTAATTATTTTTGTAAAGGAGCATTGTACAGACCAAAAAACAAAAGCCTTTAGCGGTATGACCTAAGGCAAATTTACTTAACCTCTATGAACCTCCTTTGTCTTTTATGTAAGAAGGTAAAAATAATAACAAGAAGAGCAACAATGGTGACAACAAGCAGTTTTAGAAATTAAATACGAAGGAACTGGAAAAATATTTTAAGTTTAAACTCAGTACATAAAGGGAAAATTACACATAACCGAAATAGATTGAACTTTCTTAAATCATCCATCGTATTATGTTATTCTTTCTTGCCCCACGGTGATAAAGAGCATATGATGAGTTCACTATGATAGTTACCCTGTAGACAGTGACTTTCTTATTAAAGAACTCTATTTTCCCCCAAACAGAAATACAGAAACAGTGTATCCCTCCAAGCCAGAGTTCAGAATTGTTTTTTGAACAGAATAACTAAGATAATATTTCCTTTGGGGGCATAGTTGGGCAACTTTCTAGCATCACCAATCTGTGACTGGGGATTCCTAACCTTAGGCATCCTCAGATGTAAGATGAGCCTACTGAGTGTGCACGTGGATCTGAGCCCATCTTGCCATCATCCCTGTGGTACCAGGATAGGGGAGGCAAAAGGAAGTGATAGGAATGCTACCATCTGATCCATAAGTGAGAGACTCCTTTGTTTCTGACTCAGGAATCTTGTGTTTGCAATAATGCTGTAGCAGGGTAAGTTGTTAGCTCTGAAGTAGGAAATGGCTTTTTATATCTTTCACAAATTTTAACATGGATGAGATGCAAATTTTCTACAGAGCAGGTGAGTTTAAGGTTTTGTTTTATTGTGTATCATATAATTTTCACAAATTTAAAATTCATCTGATCTCAAACAATTGTCTTTTTTTAAAAAGTGGGCCTTTTTGGTTGTTTATGTAGTTTGTAAATTGAACTTGGGCAAGTAGTTTTTTGTCTAAAGAAAAAAATTATATATTATTTAGTAATTAATTTCTAGAGTATAATAAATGAGGAAAGATAATTCTGATGTTGTTTCCAAAAGCAGTTTTTAAAATAGCAATAATTTAGAAACAATATTTGGGTGAAACCTTTTAGACAAAATTATAAGTCCCTTTATATTTAATTTCATCTTTTTCCTCAACATGTATATGATCATAGTTAGATATCACATTGTAATCTGATGTACGATTTCTCAATAAATTTGATCATGTATTTCTCTTCAACTTTGAAACAAATTTTGCAATTTTCTGTTTTATATAAGCACCAGATAGTTTAAACCATCTTGAAATATATATGTGCGCACGTGCACATATGCACCCACACACACAAACTTTAAAAATAAAATTCACACTCCAGGCGGCTACATTCTCTCACTATCAGAAGTGCTCAAGAACTGAGGCTGCTGGCAGACATGGCAGTCTTTCTCCAAGACTCATGCCTACTAAGTTGATCAGTAGGTAGAATTACCACATCTCAATTTTAAACTCTTCCTCTCTTGTCTTTTTTTTTTTCTGTTTGCCTTCTATTTCACTAAGCAACTTTTCTGTAATAAACTTATATATGCAAATGATGAAGATGCATTCCTTTTATTTTTTACAAATTATTATTTGTTTTATTTTATTGTCCTTGAACTGGAACAACAGGAAGTCATGATTCTAGGAATCGCAAAGTCAGTGTATGCCACTGTCAGAAATTATACTTATTTCTGAAAGACTAGTAGGGAAATAGTTGCTGGATACATTCCTTTTAAACCACTAAATGACCAGACAGGTACCTGTGTGACTCTTGACGCCACATGCAAGTATTTGGGAATTGCCTCAGCTAAAATATTACTAAGTGCACCTTTCTTGCACTTGAATTTATAATAAAACAATAAATTCACAAAACAGATTCTCAGACATTTAGTATATATCAGAAATTATTTGGCCCAAAACCTCAGAAAACTTGAGTCTAAAATACAGATTTACCATTTATTCAGTGTATAACATTAAAAAGACTAGTTAACCTTCAGTTTTCACCTCTAAAATGGAAATAATTATAATATTTATTTATAGTACTGTTTAGTATTAAATGAGGTAGCATATATTAAATAAATAGAATAGTTGGTTTATATTGATCCCAATATTGCTATGTACTACTATTGCAAATGACCCCAGAGGCTTGCTAAAGGTCACACATTTGAAACTAAATCACAGCACTTTTTACTGCAAATGAACAGCTTGTATCCCACTAAATTCTAAAATAGATTCTGAATTTTTGCTTATTGGGTGAATCAGTCACTTTTATTGTTATTACATGTATCTTATTGTATTAATAGGATTTAAAAATTAATGGTTTTAAAAAAGTTATTTCATGGATTAAATTTTCATTAACACATCACATATTTTTTAATTTGTACATTGCCGGGTAAAATTCATCATCTTTCATCTTGTGTTCTTTTAAAGTTTATCTTGCCTCAGCTATTAATTTCAATGAGAGTTACAACTGCATTTTAGCCTAATTATTAATAGTCACTTGTTTAAAGACTAAGGAAACTCATTTGGATAATATATACTATCAATTATATATTAGGCTTATTTTTTAAGAATAGTCAAAAGAATAAGATGGCAATAGCATAAAAGCCAACAAGAGACAAGTAGCTGAAAATTAAAAGTCATCTGTGTAGCAAATTATAATAAAGGCAAATAAAAAATAGTGGAAGCCTGGAGGATCTAAACAGATAAGCATGAATAAATAAGGCAACCCATAGTAGGACATATTAAAGTACCATATTTGAATTCAAATTGCAGGAAAGCCACATTTTAGCATGGCTTTGGGGCTGCCTTCTTGCTTATTCATAAATGTCTCCATTAGCTTTATTGTTAATGATTTGAAAGCAAGTTTTTAGAGTGTATTTCATACGTTTCCAGAATTTCTAAACATTTTTCCTTATGCTAGGGCTCTGTCTATTGCTCACCATATTTCTTTTACCAATTTTGTGCCTACCATTTCTGAAAAACATTTCCATTTCCCATATGTCAAAGGTCTTAACTATCTACCTCACGTCAGCAGAATGAGTTTTCTATTCTATTTACACTATGTCGATTTACATGCACATCATACTAGAAAGGATGCATCCAAATCATTTAACACATCTGCACTATACCAGATTCTGTTCTTCTCCTCTTGTTCTTTTAGTAAAATGAGATTGTGTTATACCTCTAAGCTTATTCTGTGTTAAGCCATAAATCGTCCTTCCTCGAATACAGTTATTAATGCAACTTTGTTAATATCCCAAAATGACATCCACTTCCATAATATAGATGTAATCCCAGGCACTTGGAGTGGGCATAAGACAAGAATATTGTTGGATTCCAAGTTAGAGAAGGACGCAGCATCATTAAGCATTTAAGCCTATAAATGTAACCAGCGTCTTAGGAGTTTTTATCTTTCAGATTAACTTGATTTTTTGGATCAACTTTTGCATAGAGATTAATTTATTCTTTGTAGATCTTGCAGAGTTACTTAATTTCCCTTGAATAAATAATAATAAGCAGTATTAGGTCAAAAGCCATCTACAACATAAGAAATATAAAAAGCAAAAAATAAATTTGAAACATATCTGGAAACTGAATGCAGAGGCTAATATAAAATAATCAACTTTACTTGATTCATAAATCTTTATTTTTCTTTAAAATAAATCTTGAAGGTTTAGAATAGCCTTTCTCGCACAATTAATGGCTGCTTTTTTTTCTATTTGTATTTTAAAAATTAATTAGACTTGTCTGATAAATGCAAGTGGTAAATACAGTTTAATTTGAATCTCAGATAAGCGACAAATGTTGCATGGGGCACAATTATACTAAAAACTTTTTCTTTGTTTTAAATTCAAATTTTATTGAAGGTCATATTTTTAATTTACTAATCTGCAAACTCTAGTAATTACAATAAATGGAAAGTTACTGAAAGAAACAATGTTAATATAGTAAAAATATTCTAGAAAAACCCATTATGTTTGTATAACAATTTGTTATAAATGAGAATTGTAATGAATTTTAGAGATATGTAATTCAACTCTGTTGGGTATATTAGTTTCCTTTAAATTATTATTGTCCAGATGACTGTTTCGTAAAAATTCATCATTTATAGTTCATCCCTGGGAGTTTTATTTGGGTATGCTGCTACTTTATTTCATGAATACTTTTAAAGACTTTTATACAAATATAAAAATGGAACAAGTTTGCAACAATCAGATGAAGATACTGCAGTGGCAAGAGAATAGCCTCTCATTAAATATTAGTTTCTTTTCCAGTATTTCTTTTATAATCACTGTATTTTTATCAATATTCTCATTTCCTAGTTTGTCATCTTCAGTTGTGTTGAGTCTTTTGCATCCAACATCAGTTCATTCTACTTCTCATTCTAATCACCCTTTTTTTGGACACATTCTAATTTATTGTTGCCTTCTATTCTTATCTGGTCAGCTCAGAAATTTGTTAAATTGCCAGACTCCACATTCCAAAAATTTTACATGTGTAAAGCCTGCCTAAAATGGTGTTTCAACTTCTTGAACAGATACATTGTGTGATTACATTGCTTCACATTATTTTTAGAGTTAGCTAAAACCCTTCACTGCTCTAGGTAGGTATTTCTTGCAAATCTTTGTTTGTGTTCACATTTTACTGGTTGGTTTAGTTTTTTTGCTGTTTGTTTGTTTTTAATGCAGCAATTTATAATTATTTCTAAGAATAGCTGATATTCTGCCAATCAAAGTCATTCATTTTCTCAATAGTCAAACTTGCTTCTTTTACCTCTTAGGTTTCTCTCTCAAGTTTCTCAAATCACTGATTTAAAAAAATGCTATAGAAGATTGCTGTGGTGGGAAGACTACTGACTCTCAAAGGTATCCACATCCTAATCTCCAGAAGCTATGAATCTGTTATGGTCCATGGCAAAAGGGACATTTTGGTATAAGTAAAGGAACTTAAAGAGGGGTTGATCCTGGATTATCTTCAGCACCCAACCTAATAATATACCACTTTATTGGTGTAAAAGGACATGGGTCCTTAAAATTGAAGAATCATTCCTGGCTACAGTCAGAAGGAGATGTGAGTATGCGATAATAATCAGAGAGGTGAGCTGTTGCTGGATTTGGAAATGGACCAAGGGGGACACAAGACAAGGAATGGGGACAGCCTCTAGGAGCAGGAAAAGGCAGAGACAGATTCTCTCATAGGACCTCCAGAACAGACACCTTTATTTTAGCCTAGTGAGACCCATGTCACACTTCTAACCTACAGAACTGTAAGATGATGAATTTCTGTTGTTTTAAGCCACTAATTAGGGATACTTTGGAAGCTGGTTCACCAATAGGATATGAATAAAATTATCTTTCCTGTTTGATTTATAATTATTAGTGCTGAGATCTCTTGGTACCAATTTTTAATTATATATTCATTGATGTAACTTATATGAGCTTGAAAATAGAATAACTGGATTTGAAAACAGAACTGGCTTTATTTGTTAAATTATATATAAAGTTATTTGATTGCATTATAGATAATATAGCACTTTCCCAATGGTTCTTGGATATTGAAAAGGGCATTGTGCTTGAAATCAAACTGACATGAATTACTGGCAACAAAATAAAATAACTTCAAAGGATTTCATTATAAAAGTTAGGTAGAGTATATGTAACAAAACATTATGAAATGGAAGCATGCTACCTGAAAGTTTTCATTTCACTTTAATTTAAAGCAATGATTGTAAAAACTTAAAGACAAAAATATAAATTACGTCTATAGGTATTCTTGCCTATGATTAGGAGTTGTTAGTGTCATGGGATTTTTGTGCCCTGTCCGTTTGTGTGTGTTTCTAGGAGATTATTGTTTGGTGTTCACTTTTTATGTCACATTGTGTGAGAGGGCATTTTGCTCACTTCTTAGATTGGGAAAAAGCTCATTGAAAGCACAAGTTAAAATGTTTTAGTCTTAAATGACATAGGACACCTAACATTTATAATTTGTATAAGCTACATGCCTTTTCCAGCTTCTGGGGGACCCTGCAATCTTTGGCTGTGGCCCCATCCTCCTCCATTTTCAGTGTTTATCATTTCGACATCTTATTCCATCTCCACATCTCTTGGACGCTGATCTTCTTCCTTCTTCTTGTAAGAAACTGTGAGATCTCAATCTCAAGCTTCTTAAATTAATTATATCTGCAAAACGCCTTTTGCCATTTAAGGTAACATATTCATATGCTCTGGGATTAGGACATAAGCATTCTGTGGGAGTATTTTTCTTCCTGCACATAATTACTCTTTCAGTTCAATATATCTTAATTAAATTATCAGGTTTTCAAAGTTAGCCACTAAAATAATTTTATATATATAAAATACATAATCATATAGATAATATATATTACATTTATATATATAATTATATATAATATGTATATGTAAATAAATATATATATTTACTTAATATTTATATTAAGCATAATATTTATATTAAATATAAACATTAATAAATATAACATATATATTTATATATCAATTATATCTAATTTTATACATTTATTCTCAAATGCTACCAATTATGAAGCACATTTGGCCGATACATAGATAAATTTTGTATGGGCATAATTTTAGCCTAGTGTAATTATCATACTTAGCTACAAGTTTGCATATATAAGAAAAGTGTCAGTATTTATTAACATTTTCTATGAACAATCAGGTAGTCAATGTATTCACACATCCTTATATGCAAAAGCAGAGCATACAGTAAAAATACACTTATCTTCATTATGACTTTAATTATATTCAGTGTTGCAATATCAGTGCACTGTTAGACAAAAGAAAGTCAGTGTTCAAAAACAAGTGATAAAACAACAAAGCAAAAGAAATAGTCTAGGCAGAAGTTTATTATCTGTGTAGATGTAAGATAGTCTTGCTTTGTTACTACTATCTAGAGAATAATAACTAGGCCAGGTGTGGTGGCTCATGCCTATAATCCCAGCACTCTGAGAGGCTGAGGAGAGCAGATTACGAGGTCAGGAGTTTGACATTAGCTTGGCCAACATGGTGAAACTTCATCTCTACTAAAAAATGCAAAAATTAGCCAGGCGTGGTAGCACACATCTGTAACCCCTGCTACTCGGGAGTCTGAGGTGGGAGAATCGCTTGAACCCGACAGGTGGAGGTTGCAGTGAGCCAAGATTGCACCACTGCACTCCAGCCTGGGCAATAAGAGGGAGATCCCCATCTTAAAAAAAAAAAAAATAAAAAAAATAAAAGAAAGTAATAACTAAAGTGACTGAAGATTTGTTAATAATATTTTTATCTAAAAGAACCTTCCTTTTCTTCTAAGAACATTTAAAAAAATAATTTCTTTGCTGTCAAATATGAGCCTTTTAATAGTATTGAGAACATAGTAAAAATAGTAGAAAAATAATGTGTTGAGGTTATCTTCCTTGCCCTGGTACCTTCAACTAAAGAAAGTTAACTGCTGAGCACAGCAGTGCTCAAAGAATTCATGCAGTGAGCAGCTGCCTTCTTGGGGAAAACATGAGTTTAAAAATACCTTCTGCTCCAGGTAATTTTGCTTTTGCAGTTGAAGAAGTTTCAGCTGCTCTCAAGGACAAAACTCAGGAAATCAAGATGTTTTGATAGAAACTGCTTTAAATAGTATAATGGCCAAACAAAGTGAGTGTTTTGACTGTGTCTATATAAAGCTAATAGATCAATAATTTTGATTACATAGAATTCTGTCAAATAATTTAGACTAGCTTCAAAGTGCATGACTAAAGTTTTATTGGACCTACCATACTGACACATTTGCAAAGCTATATCAAAATCTTTAATTTTTCCAGTTTTGAATTAAAAAGTTCCAAGTTTAGAAGTAATTATTTAAAAGTATGAGTTTATAGATAACTTTTAACACAGAGGATATTTTAGCTATTTTTATAATCATTTACGCTCTTTAATGGCAATAGTTTTTTGATAATATACTGAATGTTTGTGCCAATAAAATAGTACTTACAAATAAATAAAAGTTAGAGGCAAAATTATTTTTAATTAATAGGTAATTACTCAGATTTTTTCATCTTTGAGAAAATATTTTTAAAGTAAAATTTAATAACATATAAACTAGAATTTATCTTTATAAATGCTATTTCATATGTAAAAATGAAATAGCAGTTTTTATAATCTGGCCAGGGATTTTTTTCTTTCCTTGAAAAAAGAAAAAAAATTCATATTTTGCTCATAATATATCAATTAGTTTAATATTTGCAAAAATCTGGATATTTAGTTCGTATTTTCACATTTATGTATTTTTTTCTTCAGGATTTAGATTTTTGTTTATTTCTTTTTAAGTAAAAGATTCTGCATAGTTAATATAGCACTTAATTTTAACAAGTCTAAGTTATAACTACAATGCCACAATTAATTCAACCAATTTAATAAGGGTGAAATGAAAGACAGTTAATTTACTAGAAATAATCAGTATGAATTGCTGAGCACAGCATTCAATTTTTGTTGCTAATTTTTTGCATTGCATAATCAGATCCTAAGATGCACATCATTACTGATTCTTCTAAATTTGGAAAATATAATTTCAGAATGCAAAGCAATCTAAATTATAACTATTTAATTCTCTCCATTTTTGTTGAATTGAGTTTCAAGAGGTTGACACATTCCACTGGCAATACACATGCCAGTAGATGCTACTGTTCTGCTCAGTTAATCTGAGAGGTAGGAGACCTAACAAATTATGAATCCATTTGATCGAACTTACTACACTAGTCAATTTAACACATTCAATTTTCTAAATAAATAATGAACATTTGAGCACCCACTGTTCCATGCTGTTAAAATAAACACATCGAATCCACACCAAACTTCTAGTTACTCTGATTGTACTCTAGTAGCTCATTCATTTATCCCACAACACATTTGCTGAAAGCTCACTACACAAACATATCTTTGTTAACAAAGGTATAAAGTTGTACACATCAAGATCATTCCTCCAAGACGTTTTAAATGATTTATAGAGTTTAAGACACAAACATATCATTATAATCCAAGGTGATGATTACTGTGAATAATAATTAAACTGATTGTTATAATAGTCTAAAAAGGCAGAATATACTATAATTAACGTCAACAAGGCATCATAGAAAATGTGGTGACTGAGACAGATACTGAATTATGGTGCATGTTTTTTTAAAGTACAATGAAGCAATTTTAGAGAAGCAGAAATATTAAAATAAAGGCATTGTGTATGAAAAACACAATATCTTTTTTGTGAATGATTTTATGCCAATTAAAAGGAAAGTGAGATTTATAAACGAGAGTAATATATAAAGCTGGAAATAGACTTGGACTTCGAAAATATATTAATACTTTACAATTTTAAAGTAGTTATTGCCATCAGAAAAATGTGTTTTGACTGATAAATAAGCTAGAATTAATAATTTAGGATATAAAGGATAATTAACATATTTTTGGAACACATAGATATTAATATAAAAGAGGTATAAAATGAATAAGGCTGGGTGTAGTGGCTTACACCTGTAATCCCCGCACTTTGGGAGGCCAAGGTGGGTGGATCACCTGAGGTCAGGAGTTTGAGACCAGCTTGGCCAACATGGTGAAACCCCATCTCTACTGAAAAATACAAATATTAGTCAGGCCCAGTGGCATGTGCCTGTAATCCCAGCTACTCGCGAAGCTGGAGGTTGCCGTGAGCCAAGATTGCACCACTGTGGTCCTGTCTGGGCAACAGAGCAAGACTCCATCACCAAAACAAAAAAACAAGCCAAAAAAGAATAATAGTGAAGTTAGGAGAAGGAAAGAACAATGGTAAAATCAAGGTATCTATGCTAGCATAGTATTATAAAAGCTAAGGAAGACACTGGGTAGCAAGGAAGAGACCATCTCTATCCTTTGGAAATAACTGTTGAAGGTATCATGTTTCTTCGGGAAAATTAGACTTTAATTCTGCTGTATGTCAATATGAATATCATTGAAAAAATATTAACATATACATATTTCAATCACCACAAAGCAAACACAAAAATATAATGGGAAGAGACTTGTGAAAGACTGAGTACAAAAAGAAAGTAGAAAAGTAAGATGCGTTGGGTCATTGTTTGTGCTGATGTTGTTAGCGTATCATTAGATACAGGTGCAAAGGCACAGCATAAACTGAAAGTGGTGTGTCCACGTGATAGGGTTACGGTCAGGCTGGCATTGTGTTTCTAGAAGAGCTTTAATCTCAGTTTTTCAACTGGACTCCCTTCTTTTTGATAGACAATGTTCAATAGTTTCAATTATGCCATAATTTTTTGTTTTCTAGCATGTCTACACACAGGGCCTCTAACCTGTTGCCATAAGCTGGCCCACACACATACAGGTTCCTCCAACTATGCGAATTCAAACAGAATTGCTAAAGCTCTTATGTGCTTTGGTGCCCATTCATAGGTTCTGAAAATAAATGGAAGCCTTTATTTCTTCCTCAAGCTTCTAATCTAATGATTGCCATATACGTGAAACAACACAAACTATGAGGTTAGGTACGCCTGTGTTCAAAATCAGCCAGTTGCTTTCATTCACAGCTTCACTCACTATTGGTAGAAGGAAGATAACAATATCATCCTTCAGAGGTTTTACTATAATTACACTCACTGTATTAAAGTGATACATAACTAATTATAATTCAATAAATAGGAGTTATAAAAATCCTAGTGCAAATGTAGGAAACCTTAATGATATTGTGTTTTTCACTTCTGGAATACCCTGAAGTAACTGATACTATGAAACTCTTTTATTTGGTGACATAAATCACCAAGAATATATTTAAGGTAACTTGACTTTTTTAAAAAGTATATGATGAAGCTGTCTAAAATATAATCATATTTAAAAAATTACAATTAAAGGAAATTTAAATTTCCCCATGTGTTTTAAAATACTGAGTCAATTTGTACCAATGACACATCACATCTTCTGTTTTATGTAGCAGGAACATTTTAGTGCTGACACCTTGACTTTAAACACCACAATAAACTAATATCTCTAAAAAGCGTTTCTTCCCTCACCCTTAAATTAAACATGATCTGACACACCTTCATTTAACTTAGCCTTTTAAAAGCAAGTTTAGCCTCATGCATTTATCTACACATTTTCTACTTGAATTATTCCTTATTTTTCTAACTTTTAATGATATAACGACTCGGTTATAAAAATTTAATGTTGGAAACTTAACCCTTCACTTGTAAAAATCAATAGTTCAACTTGATATTAATTTTTCATCATTATTATCTTAATGTTGTCCTCAAATTAGCTTAACCTTTTTACATTATAATAAAAATATTAGACTCTTAACACTAGGAGCCATTTAAATTTAACCTCCAAAGCTTATACAAGTGAATCAAGTCTCTTGTACCTGTGTAGCAGTAGTCTGATATATCAGGATGATAGGAACCTCTCTTATTCCTTTGAAAATTCTGGGGACCCAGTAGAATTTATGGTGAAAGAAAACACGGTTGAGGAAAAAGATGCTGCTTCCCTTGACGAATAGCTTGGCCTAAGGAGAACAGATTTAGCAGGTGCGACTGCTGATCTGAAAATGCAAGCCATTTAAGCAGTGTGAAAAACCATTGCACTAGAACTGCTGTAGTTACACTATTTATGTATTAATAGGATGCTGGAAATGCTAATTTCAGGAAAATAGCATGTAGTGTTATTGAAACATAAACCTATTTATATGTCTGTGTCAGGTGTTTAAAATGTGCCCTTTAATGTGATAATGTGTTTTATAAAAACAGCAGAAAAGAAAATGTTTGAACTAAAATTTTAGGAGAAGATACACTTAGAATATGCTTCCAGGTTTCAATAAGTGGCAATGATGTAAACCCATTTGTAGATGCTCATAAAAATTTAAGAACGGAATTACAATCCTTTTTTCAGAAAGTGGTTACCTGATTATTTGAATGATTATCACTTGGTTATTTGATTTTCATTTGCTATTTTGGACATATTTTATGCTTTTATAGTTTAATGCATAAATACTGTCTAGTTTCTGTGACCTTTGGTATAAGCATATTAAAATAATAGTAGAAATAATAGTATTCTTCTAACTCATGTTGGAAATACGTTCTAACGTTAGTTTCACTGTCATTATCTAGCAAGATAATTATATTGATGGGGCATAATATAAAATGGATTGAGTCTGGGAGGAGGGAAAATGCTTCAGGGTTATTGTGCTGCTCTTTCTAAGTGTAGTTTGATGCAGGTATTCCATTGTCCTTAGAAATTGGTGAGCTTTACTACAACTTTCGTTATGTGTTTAGAATTTCTGCCTTTAAATTGTTACTGAGATGGCACTTTCAGTATACCATTATCTTGTAATCTAGAATATATTTTCTAGATATTTCCTCTAGACATACAGACTGGATTCTGAGTGTTTAGGTTTAAGTCCAAAGTCCACAATTCACTTTAAAAAAATTTTAAAGTGTGTAAACTCCTTCTGACTTAGTTTTCTCACCTTTCCACAAAGATAATAATATTACTTTGTTATATAGATTAAATAGTATTACTCATACATGGTTTTAAAAGTCATGCTGTTATTCCTTTTGGAATTACTTGTCACAGTTACCTCAAATTCATTTGCTTACATTTTACTTTGTTGTATCCTACAGCCTACGCTCAATTGTATTCAGATTTGGACTCAAGCTCATTTCACAAATGTCTTCTTAAATAAACTCAGTAATATTATTTTATATTCCATAAATTTGTAAAGGCTGTTACTTTTTTAAGGCAACTTAACTGAATGGTAAACCACTAAATAGTCTTTTCTTGTAGCTTAGTCAGATTTTAAAATACACATTTTTCAAAAGAACATGGATAAGTAACAAACATATTTATTCAAAATACCATCTTGTGATTAAGATTAATAACCTGGAGCAGTATGTATCGGCAGGGTGGATCTTAGAAACAGCACAGTGGGTGAGTAGCTCACAATAGAGGGAAAGGTTTTAGTATGTGTTAACATTTCAATTCAAACCTTGGGATAGACGTTCATGGAATCCACTTAGAATGTTTGAGGATAAAGTAAATACGTATCCAATTCATAGCTTGCTGACATAGCCTATGACAGGGGATAAGAAGTCTCAAGTTTGTAAAGTAATGCATTCCCAGATTCTGGTAATGGTAATGCATTTTTAGATTCTGTTGAGGCTCAGAATTGCATGTAAAAGAAAGCTGCTATTATTTGCCACAATTAATTCTTTTTAAGTGAGCTGCTTGAAAATGTAAAAATCTTCAGTAAAAAGAAGAATAGTGAGTATGTCCAAGTGCATGTGGAGTGAGGAAAAAGCCAGGAATGACATGGAGTCAGGTTTAAAAATCATTCTTGATCCAGAGAGCCACAGGCACTAGGCTACTGGATCTCCGTGAAATAAAGCGGAGATCTTGGGGCCAGTATTTCTGGCTACTGTGGCTGGAAGCACTTAGAGAATCCTGCTCCTCACAGAAAGTGGCACACACAAAAAATGTAAAACTGGACAATACTGTCAGAACACAATCATTTGTGGACTTTGGCAACTCACCAAAGGAAATCAATAACTCCATCTTGTTTTTCCAATAAACTTTCTGCCAATAGCGTTTCAGTTTTCTTTACCAAATCTGTTTCTTTTGACAGATCATCAAATACCAGTGTTTGAGCGTTTCATGCTTTCCTTTCCCATTTGCAGAACTGTCAAGCATTTTTCATCCAATCTCATGGGTTTTAACCATGTGTACTAATTACTCCTGATTAGATATTTTAAAATCCATCTTTTTAGCTCCAAACCCAGAACTCTAATTGCTACTGGATATCTCTACCTAAATATAAAAAAGGGGTTTTCAAATAACATGTAAATAACATGTAAATTGTTATCAGCCACATACACAACTTATTCTCTGTCATATATATCATACTCAATTTAGTGGCTGCATCTGTTATGTAGTGATGCAAGTTTGGGAAATCTTGAAATCTTCCATCTGTGTCATTCAATAGAATCAATCAAACAATAAATAACGGCATTCAGAGTTCTCAATACTTACTGCCTTGCCCAAGTCCGGGAACTCCTTTCATCTTGTCTCAATAATTGTAATTGCTTTCTATCGCTTTCTTTTGCCTTGAAAATTGCCTCCTTTACTACATCAAAACCTTTCCTAACTTTTATACACTCATTGAAGCCTTTCATTTTATTTTGTACTCTGTACATTAAGGCCAAGTCCATTGATTACACATCATACTTTACTTATTTAATTTTTTAAAATGGACTGATAACCTTGCACATATTTATCATAGACAACATGATTTTTAAGTTATATATACATTGTAAAATTATTAAATCTAGCTAATTAACCCACGCATTACCTCATATAATTCTTATAAAAGTGGACAGTAGAATAGTGGTTACCAGAATCTAGTTGGTTGGAGGGATGGGAGATTGGGAGATGTTGGTGGAAGGATACATAATTACAGTTAGACAGGAGAAATGAGTATCAGAGTCTGTAGTTAATGATTGCACATTTTAATCTTGAAAAATAAAAAGAGTGGGTATGAAATCCTTTTACTTATTTAATTTTTATCAGCTGATATCAGCACTTTGAAAACACGGGACATGTCTTAGTCGTTTTTGGCTCTATAAAATCAAATATTGATCCTTTCTTAGGCAGTCATTTTTTCATCTAGGAAAACTCAGGCTTGAAACTGAATGTGTGTGTGTGTGTGTGTGTGTGTGTGTGTGTGTGTGTGTGTGTGTGTGTATGTTTATGTGTATACACATTTCCAAATCAATTGACATTGTGACTTCTGCAAAATACGTTTTTGTGCACTGGTGATAAACTTAGTGAGTCATTCTTCCTCTCCTTCCTTCAATATCGCATTACAGAAAGTCTCTCTTTTGCTACTAGCATTACATAGAAGTCTTTTTTATTCCAACACTGGTATTGTTCAGACGGAGTAGTATTTCCATAGAGGTATGGTGTTGTTCTGAAATTCAAGTTTTTATAGTAAATATCCATGTTTCAAGAGGGCTGATATGAACACAATGTTTGAAATGAGTGTCTTAAATACTGTTACCATCATTCTAGTGTTTTACTTACTAGTTGACATATAAGAACTTACGAGAATGAAATTTTGCAGTGCAGAGGACAGTGAAAATATTAATGTTCTCTTATTTTATATTCAAAATATTTTATTTAATATTTTGATGAAAACTTGCTGACCACCAGTCCCAAGAAAATCAAATGTTGGTAAGTTACAATATTACTAACATTACATTTTGCTTGGTATGCAGAAATGAAATTCCCTAGATATCATTTACAAGTACTGATTCTGCAATGTGCAGTAAATGAGGTTTCATTTATTTTATAGACCACATAATATGCTGAAATTGCATTACATAGGAATATAGTTCATTTAAATAGAAAATTTCTAGGAGAAAAAAATAATCTACATTATCTGCTGAATTTCTTTCTTACTAAAATTATATTAATCTTCAAATAATTTTAAAATAGCAACTATGACTATCAAATACTTTACAGTAATAAACAAAAAGTTGTATTGATAATGGATTTTTCACCAATTTTCCAACTGAGGAAACTCTCTAGAATAAAAGAATATGAAAATGAAATTATATGTTATATCCATAAAGTTGCATTTTTGGAACGCACATGTTAGTGTCCTGTGTAAAAAATTAATTAAAATATCAGTCTTTCTCAAATTATAACTGCATAATTTCATTGCTGTGTATAATAATTCTTCTCTACCAATTTATATTCTGGAAGAAAGTAAAACTATATCGCAGAAGCAAACATGAAATCTACCACCATCACCATCATTTCAAAGTGTCTTCATTCAAAAATTCACTGTGCTTTTAAGATCTTGGTTTCTAAACTCTATCCTTGTATATAATAGTGACTCTAAACAGCTATTTAACTTGAAAGACATTTATAAAACCAACCCCAAGAATGAATAGAGTTCTCTTTCTTGAAAAGCTGAATCATGAAATTAGTTGTGACAAAGTATATGCAAGCCTGCAGCATGTGATTTTTTCCCCATTTTTTTCTTCATATGCCATACAGCTTTTAAAATACAATGATCGTTTTACTTCAAAGGAAGCTGAAATCTTAAAAATTAGTAGAGCAAAATGGATGGATGGTTAGATAGGTAGATGATATATAGGTAGATTGACGGATGGATATATATATATATATATATATATATATATATAGACATATAGATGATAGATTATTGGTTCTGTTTTTCTAAGGAACTACAACTAATACAATAACATGACCAAATAAAGGAGAGATTAAAGGAAATACATTCAACAATAATCTAATGAAGAGTGAATGCTTTATGTTAGAGTCTGCCTGATGTAGCTTATACTTTTACAATTAGTAAAGAAATGTTTTACATCAGTGGTATCCCTTTTGTTGGTAGATAATTCAGATATGCTAGTGGAGCACAATCACATTTGAAAACTGCAAATAAAACAGACTACATTGGACATATCTTCTATGCTGCATAGTATTTTGTAAAACTTACATGTATTCTGGGCCTTTGTTCAGTTACTCAGCCACAGCAACCCCATAGGAACCTACTCTATATAGTTCTTCGTGCATTTTTAATGCTTCCTAAGGCCAGTGCCTAGAATCTTGGCTTTGTAAATTAATCCTGATCTCATGTAATTCACTTTTTCAATGTAGAGGGGAAAGATACCCCAGCAGTTGCCAAAGTTGCAGCACTTGTCAAAAGTGTGAAGTTATCTCTGCATCGTGCAAATTTTGATCAGTTGGGGGACAGGTAGCAACAGGGTGTCGGCCGGTAAATTTCTTCCACAAACTCTCTTCTAGTCAACTATACCAAGAGGTAGAGTTTGAACAGAGAGTTCCCAGGGCTGTCTCCTGTGGCTCAGTGACAGTCATTGCTCTTCACAAAGTGGCAGCCAGCTCAGTAACATATCACCATACATTTCCCTGCCACATAGCACTACCCCTCACTCTGACAGCCTCAGGATTACACCCAGCTAAATATTGCCACCTAAGGTTTCCTCAGTTTCTGTTTTCTGGAGAACGTGGGCCAAGACACAAGAAAATGTACTTAAATTTTCTTAATATCTAAAAGCATTTGAATGTTTATCATAACAATTTCTATATCTGTTCAAGTAATAGTGTGTGTCTTGAAATACATTATATATATATTAATTACTTAAAAAATTTTTAAATCAGCCATACGCTTATTTTGGGGGATCTATACTTGAAATAAAAAATCAATTAAGATAAAGAGGTATAGATCAGTCAGGTCACCATTCACAAATTATCACAAAAGTGGGTGTTAAAGACAAAATGAAGATGAAGTGGTTTACACTTGTAAATGAACACTTTCTTTACAGCAGATAAATCAAGTACAATATTTTATAACTAGCATTTATATTCTCATTCAATATTAGAAGTTGAGTGATTTCAATTATCATATTTATCTTTCAATAGTAAAAAAGGTCTTTCACTTCTTAAATGATTAATAGCTGAATTTTATGAAAAATATATAGACTATGTTTAACTCAATTTAAATAGCATTATACTGTAAACATTCAGCAATATCTTACCTATGTTCAAATAAGCATTTTCATATTTAAGGTAGCCTTTTGCTTCACCTTGAATCCAATGTATGCTGAATCAAGCATATTATGACTTATCCCAGAGAAAAGTATCTTTCCTTAAAATACATATAATAAACTGCCCTCGTTGATTAAATTACATTACTCTTGCCTCATTTATTTAGAAGCTCTGTTGTGCACATGCATAAACACAGACAACATGCATGCATGCAAATGGATTCCAGATGGTCTTTAGTATTTGTGGTCTTCAGCTAAGTAGCCTTCTTCTGGTGATGACACACAACTCTTATAAAGCCATTGCCAATCATCGAGAAAAATGCCCTTTTATGTAAATATAGTCTCCACATTATACCACCATAGTCTTGTATTAGATAAAATGAATAAGGGTGTAACTCTCTGTTCTTGACCTTCATAGATGCTTTGAACTTTTAAAAATAAAAGTGCTCTAAAATGTATTTATCACCAACACTATTATTATTATTATTCAGAAATGACATGACTGACAGGACTTTTTCCCAAGTTATTTTTATTTTCAGTTACAAGTTTTTATTCTTGACCCAGAGGCAACAATGTTATGCAAAATGAGATCCTTGAAAGGGGAAGTGTACATTTTCTGAATAAAATCACTGTCCCACTGTACCATTTCAGAATGATACAAAGCTCCTCATTTGGGGATATGTCTCTAAGGACATTATGAGTTATTGCATTATTTATGGAAGGCAATATAGTGTAGGAATGCTTTCCTGAATTTGTTGAATTTCTTATGTGACTTTTTGGACAGGTGCCACATGTGAATATTATTAAGATTCAGGAGAGTGGCGTCTCACTACAGCAAAATAATTGGTTAAAAATAAACTTTCAAACAATATTATTGAATTCAGTGATAGTGTAGACTCAATTTTATTTAATAATAAAATTTTAAAGAACTCTAGTGTCTGAAGGTTATGTCTCAAAGTCTATTATCTTCCTGTTAAGTCACTTAGTATTTCCTTTGACTTTTACATTGGCTGTGAGGTTACTGCTTCACAATGAAAAGCACTCATTTTAGAATCTATTGTCCACAGGGATTTGCCTCTGTAAAGAAAATAAAAATACTTAGGAGTCACTAATATAAACAAGATGAAATCCTATTAATTCTGCCCAACTACATGAAGCATCATCATCATCTGAAATGAAGATTATTTCTAAAGAAAGAGTTTCAGTCATTCCCAGGGAATCCAGCAATTAAAGCTAATGTGCAAACACTGCCAAGTAGAAATCTTGCCAAACCGTATTTATTGCACATATAAGGCTCATTTTTAATTATAATTGTTAGGCAAATGGTTGCTTCTAATTTAATTGAAATGAGATTGTTTTCCTAAGTAGAACAGTTCCTTCCTCATATCTTGTTTACATTATTAATTTACTTGCCAAATCTTTTTAAATAAATAGTGCAAAGATAATCCCTAGTCCAGTATTTTTCTAACTCAGAATATAACAAATCTAAAGTTATCCACAATAAAAAAATAATGAGTAACTTTTATTAGTGTATTTTGAGTTCATTTCTAGGTGCTTTTATTGATTAAATTTGTATGCTTGGTTTAATTATAATTTGTATACATTTGGAAGGATTATTATGTGAATTAAGAAAAAAAATCCAAACGAAGGTCATAAAAATTTTATTGTATCAAACCATGAAATTCAGTGATGTAATGCTTGTTTAAAAGAGTCTTGCCTTTCAATGGAAATGTGTATACCCTCAGAAAAAAAAATCAGAAAATTTGCTATCTTATAAAGTTTCTACAAGGTTGAATGCTATCATTTGCATATTTTATAATACATAATATTTATTTATGTGTATTAAACAGCTATTATTTGTACTTCCATTGGAAAACATATGAGAACATTTATATCAATAAGTTTGTTTTAAATTAAAGCCTAATATTGCATGCTGTGTTTTTTATTAGTTTGTTTTCTTTGTTAGTTTTAAGACAATATGTATTATTTTAGAATCTAAAGAAGACATATTCCTTACTCCTTTATCCTCAGAATATTTTTCCTAAACATTTGCCTGAACTCTTATTGCACCTATCATTATATAACTAGTCTGTTCACTTAAAATAATGTAAATATTATGGCATAGAATTGAAGGCCTAATAATAATGAATTATATGTAAATAAATTATGTCTCATAATCAGATTTTTGAGATTTGGATTGCTACTCCAAGTGGTAGTATAAAGATTTTCTATAAATACATCTTTAAATATACAAAATTATTTTCTTATGGGATTATTCCCAAATCAAAATTAAATTAATTTAGAATTTATTTTATATACATGTTGTCTCTACAAATATTACTAAGTTGGACACAGACCTGCAGAGGACACTACTTTTAATGCACAATCTTTAATTACAATTTTGAAAAATGTATTATACAGATGTATCTATTATTATCAAATGAAATGAAATTTGATCAATATATGCAGTATTGCAATATCAATCTTTATAAAATGAGTATTTCCTTATTCCCAGAATGTTCCCTAATGCTTTGCAGTCAACACTCCGCCCACCCCCCCAGCTCCGTTCTTGAATTTTATATTTTGTATAACTCAGAGTACTTTTATAATTTAGGATTCTTTATCTAGTAAAAGTAGGTTAGATTTATAATCCTGAGTTACCAGTTTGTATTTCTTTTTTAGTGCCTTAAATTATCCTAAAGAGAAATCCAATATGTATTCTTTTGGTGAAGCTAAAAAGATTGGTTTACTGAACATAGTATCTATATGATTATGTCATGATGCTGTATGACTCATTTTTTCATTTTTATGTAACTATTCCATTTCATAAATGTGAAACATTATTTCACCATTTAAAATTAGCAAACATTTCATCATTTGTTTATATTATGTCACCATTATTTTACCTATTCAGCCTCCTGTTGACAGACAGCTGGGTGAATTACAGATTGGGCTAATACAAGTGAAATTGCTATTACCAGTGGTATATAATATTTTTGGAGATACAAGTTTTAATTTATCTTAGGAAAATACCTAAGATTGGAATCTCTAGGTCAAATATTTAAATTTTCAGAAACTTGTAAATTATTTTCTCTAGTTGTTCGATTTTACACTCACATAAGCTTTGTATGAGAGTTCCAACTATCGTACACAGTCGCCAACATTTAGTATTGCCCTTTTTAAAAACTTTTGCGTTACAGTGGATGTGTAGTTATAGCTAACAGTGGTTCTACTGCCTAATTACGTTGAACATCCTTTAATGTGTATACATTGCCTATTTATATATTTTGTGAAGGGTCTCCTGAGATCTTAAACATAACTTTTATTAGAGTCTGATTTTCCTAATATTTCTGTGTTTGTTATATAATCTGTACTTAATATTTTGTTTTTTTTTTTTTTTTGTTTGTTTTACAGCTAACATTTGAAAATCAAAATGTTTTAAGAAGTAAAAATTGTAATAAATTTTTGGTTGGTAGCAACTTTTGATTTCATCTAATGTACTCTTGCCTATCCCAAGTTCATGAAAATATTCTATGGTTTTCTTCAAAAATTTTATATTTATGTTTTGTAAATTTTAGTTCATATCTACTTTGAATGAAACTTTATGTAAGCTTTGAGAATGTAGCTTGAGTTTGATTTTCTCATGTGGCTACTCAGGAATTTAAAGGATAAAAGGATGATTATTTAATATAAACAATGATGTTGGTATAATTTGTTAAAATGATTATCCTTTTTTTTTCTTTAAATTTCCTTGGCATTTGCATAGTAAAATCAATTGATCTTAAATATCTATGTCTATTTTGCTCTTCTTTATTCTTTTCTACTTATTTATACTGTGTGTGTGTATATATATATATATATATATACACACACACACACACACACATATCTTTTTTAAATGCCACATTACTTTTAACTATATTATTATAATAAAGCTTAAAATTAGTGTCATAAAAATTTAAACTTGTTTCCTCAAATTTTTTCAAGTGATATTTTGTGTTTAATTTCTCACAGCAACATTTATCAGTTTCCAGGTAGATATTTTTCATATATTTTGTTAAATTTGTTCCTAAATATTTTTATGCTGATGCTCTTTAATTGAAATATTCACATTGAAATTATAGAGATTGTTGATTACAACTATATTCAAATATAATTGGTTATTTTATATTGATCGTTTATCCTGTGAACTTACTAAATTTTGTTTTTCAAATATTTCTTGGTAAACTCGTTAGAATTATTAGAATAGACAATAATATTGTCAGCAATAATAATTTTTCCTTTTCAATTGCTAGAACTCTCATTATCTCTTCTTGTCATATCCTGGGTGAATTAGATACATTATGTTCCCCATTTTGCAATGCTGTGACTTTATCAATCATGTGATTTTATCAATCATGTGACTTTTAATAATCTCAAAATAAGGTTAAAAAAAGAAACTAGCTTATTGTGTTTACCCACAAATGTAGTTTTTTTTGGTTTTCTTTATTCTGTCTTACACATCTAAGTTTCTGACCTGCTATAATTCTCTTTCTTTGTCAAGATCTTTCTGCATTAGTTCTTTCTGCAAGCAAAATATTCTCTTAGTTTTCATTTATCTGAAAATGACCTTATATCACTTTCACTTTAGAAGAATAGATTTACTTACATGTGTAAGACATAGAATCCTTACTTAACATTTTTAATTTAATTTTTATTTCTTTAAATATGCTATTTTTTATCATATGGCTTCTGTTATTTCTAATGATATGTAGGAAATTATATAACTTTTAAGTACATGATCTTTCTCCCTGGTTCCTATCAATTTTTTAAAATTTATTTTTTATTTTTCAGAAGCTTGACTATGACATGTAGCTACAATTTTAGTTTGCTTGAACTATTATAAAATTTATCCATGTTGTCACATGTATTAATATATATTTTTATTGCTGAGTATGATTATGTCATGGTATGGAAATACTATAATTTGTTTACCTACCATTTATGGGTATGTGTGCTACTTTAGATTTTGACTATGTGGATGCACATCTTTGTGTGTGTATATGATTTCATTTCTCTTGGGTAAATACCTAGAAGTAGAATTGCTGGACCAAATGTTCAGGCATGTGTTCACGTTTTTTCATGCCTATTTCCAAAGTGTCTGTACCACTTTGCATTCACAGCAGCAATGTAGTAAACTTCCAATTGGGTCACTTCCTCATCCACATTTTAAATTTCAGTTTTGTTTGTTTGTTTTGTTAGTTTTTAGATGGAGGTTTGCTCTTGTTGCCCAGGCTGGAGTACAATGGTGCAAACTTAGCTCACTGCAACCTTGGCTCACTGCAACCTCTGCCTGCCAGGTTGAAGCAATTCTCCTGCCTCAGCCTCCCGAGTAATTCAGATTACAGGCATTTGCCAGCATGCCTGGCTAATTTTTTTTTTTTTTTTTGTATTTTTTAGTAGAGACAGGGTTTCACCATGTTGATTCCAATGTCAGTCTTTAACATTGACTATTCTAGTGGGTGCGTACTGATAACTCATTGTTGTCTTAATTTGCATTTATCTCATGAGTATTAATATTGAGTAAATTTTCTGTGCTTATTGTAATTTTATATGACTTTTATTTTGAAAGCGTGTTGAAATAGAGTTGTTTATCTTCTTATTGTCAAGTTGTAAGACTTCTGTATTTCAAATATAAGTTCTTTGTCAAATATGTTTTCAAAAATTTTTTCTAAGTGTACTTGCCTTCTTATTATCTTAATTTGTTTTTCTACATGTAAAATATTTCCCTTTTTAAATTCCCTTTTATCTTGTTTTTGTTGTAAGCTGTGTTTATATTGTTACCTTTGAAAAATATCTGTCTTACCTACTGTCACAAAAATTTTGTAACATATTCTTTAAAGTAGGATTTTTTAATTGTTTATAAACATAGATTGATAATATCCAAAAGGATCTATTTGCAGTTTGAGGACCTCATGCTATGTCTCTGTAAATCTAATTCTTTATAATAAAATGTGATTATGGTATATCTACTTCATTTGCTTTCCTAACCTGGGAGGACCATGAGACTACAATCCTAACTCTAGCAGCCAGGGTTTAAGCTACCTTGACCCTAGTATGGATAAAATATGAGACTGAGATTTCAGAAAATGACAGTTCCAGTTGGATGCAGGGAAGTACAAGAAAGATACCTCCTGGGATCAAGTGATCCTTGAGTCCAATGGTCAGCACCATTCTTGAGTAGTGACCACCTGGCTGGATTACCAAATCATATGTCAACCTTCATTGATGGGTAAATAAAGAATCAAAGAGAAAAAAAAAGAGGGAGGCTCCCCTCCGACTATTCCCTCAGAGGGAAGCCTATTTTTCCAACCTGTATTCTATTGGATTGCAAGGGTAATAAAGAATAAATTATTTGTTGATTTGGCACATATTTTTCATATTCAGCATGCTTGTTTTTTTTTTTAATATTAATTGTGATAGTCTGTGAGTTTTAGCTAGATTACTAATGTACCACTTACTTTTCAGATCCAACTTAATTAGGATACTAATGCAATAGTGTGTATCCACTCTGTTTACTGTCTAAACCATGTGAAGCCTGGGCCAACTGAACCATGTACAAGACATAAGTGTTTCAAAAGTTTTACCAATATTAGTATTAGTAACTTACATGTTTATGTATTTTGTTTTGATATGTTTTTGAGATGTAGGGTCTTGCTTTGTTGCCCAGGCTGGAGTGCAGTGGTGCAATCATGACTCACTGCAGCCTCAACCACCTGTCATCAAGCAGTCCTCTTACCTGCCACCTGAAGCTCCTGTGGCCTCAGCTGGGACCACCGGTGCACCATCAGCCCAGTTAATGTTTGTGTTTTTCTTGTAGGGATGAGGTTTCTCGATTTTGGCCAGACTGTTGTTGAACTTTAGTGCTCAAGTAAGTCTTGATCTCCCAAAATGCTGGTATTACAGTCATGAGCCGCTTGCACCCAGTTATGTTAATGTGTTTTAAAAATACTTAACAACTATTGAATTGTTTCACTTTTATTTCTTTTAGGCTAAGATTATTAGCTTACACTTTACTATAATAAGAAGAAAGTAAAAAAAATCTGATATATTTTGTGGTTTTTCAAATTTTTTTGTTAAGTGGAGAAATCTATGGGGAGGTTAAGGTTTATTTTTGTAGAATCTGTACTTCAAGATTATGGTGATATGTTCAATATAATGCTGATAGTCGGATTATCAACTTTTAGAAAATATTCCGAGAGTGTCAGTGAATAACCATAGTAGTTGAAATCATGTCAGGGTGAATGAAGCTGACAAATGACAGAACATGTAAAAAAGAATAGAAAATTTGGGGAAATTTATGTATTTTGGGAAGTAAAAATAAAAAGTGCTGGCAGCAAAGAAAATATAAAAGACCTGGAGAAAAATCAGATATGTATACTATATTGAAAGGTAAATGAGAATAATTTGAGAAAGAGTAAAAGAGATTTTGTCAAAAGGTTAAAGACAAAAAATTGCATATGAAATTTGGATTGTTACCAATTTATTGTGACCAATAAATAAGAAATTTCAATGACATGGTAGTTATTGAATCTACATTATTAAGTGTTGTGGGATATCCTAAAAATAATTTAACATATTATATAAATATTAGCTAATATTACTGTACCTAGGTTTCCTCTGTAATAAAATTTAAGTAGTTATTAGTTTTATGTTTCAGAAAATTTCAGTTTTAGAATATTACAGTGTAAATTGTTTTACTGCTTCTGTGTTACAAAGGTTCAGCAGCTGTCTTAACTACAAACAGCAGAAAACCATAAACAATAGAGAACTATAAATAGTAGAGATATGTTTATGTGATTATCTGTGCTTTTTCTGGAGAACATTTTTATCTAACTTTTCACCCTCTTTTTACTCTCAACATAAATTAGCTCCTGACCACATTAAAGCTGATCACCTTGTCTTATTCATGGTTATGCTAGCTTTAAATCCTTTCCACAAATAAGCTTTATGTTCTGCTCTTTCTGCTGACATTTTCATACATTGACATCCTCCAGCAGATGGCTGAGGATTCTAATCAAGAGATTTTGTATGAATCAACAGAAATCTCTGGACAGAATCTGTAGTTACTGAGAAAAAAAAAAAAAAAAAAAAAAAAAAAAAAAAAAAAAAAAAAAAAAAAAAAAAAAAAAAAAAAAAAAAAAAAAAAAGGCCGTCCAGAACCATATGTTCCGGTATCCTTAATGCTCCTCTGGTAGGAAGTTTGCACATCACTTAATCATGCTGTTCCATATTACAGTGTAATCCTTTACTGTGTCAGCAGGTCTGTGCTTAACGCTGCTAAAGTCAGTCTCCTTTGCATTAAAGAACTTCATGGATTTTTAATATAATATCATTATCTCTTCCTTTCCATCATGGCTTAATATACCATTAATGAAAGGACATAAGTATCTGCTTTACAAGTTTTATTCCTTTCACAGATTTAAGTAAATGAATTCTAACATGCATTAGTTTTCCAAAGCATGTAATACAATTTTTTAGTAAACAGATGCATGATCTAGGTCAAACTCTAAAATTAGTTTAATTCTAGATAATTATAATTTTTCTTATAATCAAGATTGAGATCTGAACATGTATGTAATAAGTAAGAGTAAAATAGTGGCTTTAAGTAAATTTGACTTTTTGTGCAATAGACCTAAGTCCAGCTAAAACATAAATATATATGATTATAGCTTAATTTGCATGTAAAGTTTTGTAACTGATGTATTGCAATTAAACAGTGTTATTATACAATACATTATGAGTAATATTTAATGTTGGATTAATCAGCTCCAAGACTTTTTAAAGTGACCTTAAATAGAGATCAATTCAAAACATTTATACATTAAGACTTGTATTTTAACTTGATTTCCTTCTGCATACTTTAACAAAGAAACACCAGTTAACTACATAGAATCAAAAGTATACATAAATTTTAATTTATATGCAATCTAAGTTTATAACTCCAATGTGTTCCTAGAAACTGCATCACAATTTAGTTCTTGCAAAGTGGATGATGATTTCCCATAAGGACAAGTATGAAATTGTAAGAGTTAGCACTTTTTACTAATGTCTATATAAAGTCATAGATAGGATCAATAACATGCCTTTAAAGCAAAGATACAACAATTACAGCTTTATAAGAACCTGGAATAATACAATTTGGTATTAGTACCATGAAATAAACATAGACATATTTTAAACTATATAGGGTTCACAGTGCATTTTAAATATACATAATTAGAAAAGGTTCTGTATACTTCTATCATAAGTTTAATGCATCAGGATATATATGTTATGATAAATATTAAAATTCAATTAATAGTTCATTTGTTTTCCCACAGAATCCTTTATAGAATTATTTGATTGCCCAAGTAATAATAAATGCTGCTCAAGGAAGCTTGAGCTGTTTCTCATTTTTCTACCTGAAAGAAGGATTTGAAATCTTTCAGCCTACCTTAAATTTGCTTCAGGGTTCTCTAAGATATTCAATAAATATTTTGTGATTGAACATAATATTTATAGGTAAACAAATTTTCAAAATATTTTTGTTTCAAGTTCACCTTGATTTAGTTAAAACTTTTCTTAGGGCATGTATCAGAATAAGTAAGGATCAGAACTCATAATTTTATTAGTACAACTGCTGTTAAAAAATTCTGAATTTTATTATAAAATCATGAAATACGACTAGATTATTGAGCACATTTCAAAACAGTCTCTCTCTTTCCCTCCCATCCTCCCTTTCTGTTTCTTGGACCCACCCAAAGGCACAAAATAAATGAGACACACATACACAAAGTAAAAAAGTTTATATTACGTTTTACACCTTTTATCGGACATAGTTAAAAAAATCTAGGGCAATTAAGATATATGCTAAGTAGACATCAGTAAAGAAGGAAAGAAATGTAGATGAAAGTAATTGGAAATATCTATTATATACGTATATTATTCTATGGGCTGAGAGCTACAATTTTCTCTTTTTACAGTCACATGATTGGAGCAGTGTAGAATTAAGAGACAGTACCCTAGATTCACACTACCTTTATTCAATTTTACCTCTGACACTTAAGAACAGAGAATCTTTGGGCTTCTCATTTAAACCTGTTTTTCCAGAATTTTTTTCCCCCCATTTATTTTATTGCATTTTAGGTTTTGGGGTACATGTGAAGAACATGCAAGATTGTTGCATAGTGCAAGCAATGGGGAAAGGATTCCCTGTTTAATAAACAGTGTTGGGAAAACTGGCAAGCCATGTGCAGAAAGCAGAAACTGGACCCCTTCCTGACACCTTACACTAAAATTAACTCCAGATGGATTAAAGACTTAAACATAAGACCTAACACCATAAAAACCCTAGAAGAAAATCTAGGCAAAACCATTCAGGACATAGGCATAGGCAAGGACTTCATGACCAAAACACCAAAAGCATTGGCAACAAAAGCCAAAATAGACAAATGGGACCTAATCAAACTCCACAGCTTCTGCACAGCAAAAGAAACAGTCATTAGAGTGAATCGGCAACCAACAGAATCAGAATTATTTCATCCATAAAATGAAGATGACAATAGTACCACACTCAGAGGAGTGTGACACGTGTGTGTGTGTGTACCTGTGTGGTATCTATTTATATATGGATAGATACAGCAAATATCACTGGATATGCAAAATGGGATATTTGGCAAATTGGAAGAGAAAAATATTAAATTGAAAAATAAATTTGGAAAAACAAAACACAATGCAGCATGGTCAAGTAAACAAAAAGGAATGTGGAATAGAAATGGGTAAAGTGGAAAAAAAACCTCTCATATATTTAAAATAGAGTCCCCAAAGAAGATAATACGAAAACAAAAAAGAAAATTTTTCAAGAGACAAAAATGGATTTTCCAAATTTATATTTTAAAAACTATTAACTCAGAGATCCAACATCTATCAAAAAAGATAAATGAAAAGAAATTAAAACTTCAGCACATTACAGTGTGCTTATAGAACAAAAATAATATATTTCAATCTACAAAAAAAGACAACCCAATTACAGTTAAATGACAATTTAACTGACAGCAAACTGCTCCCTAGTAATAGAAACAAAAACGTAATAGCATTCTATCTTTAAAGAGCTGAGGAAAAATAAGTATCTAACCAAATTTCATCCATAAGTAAATTGTTAAAGAAATCATTTCAGAACAACAAAATCTTAGAAACTACCACCATTATAACTTCACTAAACACATTTGTAATTGTTAAAGGTGGTGCATTAGTGAAACAAGCCTAAAAAGGAAGTCAAAGATTCAAGAAGGAAACTGAGTAAAGAAACTAATGAATAGGTAAATCTAATAATGTCTCTGTGTATAATGAAATATTACAGTATTACCTGTTTTTATAGTAATAAGTTCTATTTTGTAAGGACAAAAATATAACCCTAGAAAAAGACTCCATAAATTGTGTATCTAAGGCCTTAAATTGCATCACAGTGTGGAAGGATAGCAATTAATTTTAATTTTTCAGCAAAAAGTAATGGGGAAATCTCCAGGGAAACTAACATAACGATATAAGAAGTATGTTTAACTTTTAATCATGTAGAAGGAATAAAATAATATGAGAACATAAAAAGGAGAAGAAGAATCTTAATAAGTAAAGAGTAAAATAGAGAAATATAAGGGCCATTCAGGTGGAAATAAATGAGACTGAACTGTCTTAAAGCATACATAAATATTATTTCCAAGTGGAATATTTACCAAGTGGAAAGCAACTTTCTAATATTAGAATAACATAGCAATAAAGTACAATACTGCATAAGAGAATATTTTTATATTCTTCACACAGAGAAAGGTGTTTCCTTTCCAGCTACCCCAACTTTAGTTAAAAAATGTAATACACAAATACCAAAAGATAATCACATAAAAGTATGTAACTGTTATAGAAACCACTTGACATTATCCATAACAGTAAAATTGCAGAGATATTACTCTTTAACTCATAATTCTACTTCCTAGTCAATGTCCTAGAGAACTGTTTACAAATATGTACTAGAAGATATCTACAGGTATGTTCATAATATTGTCTTAAATAATAAAATATTTAAAAGTTCCCATATGCTCAGCAACTATACGATTAATATCATTTTATACTCATTTTCAAAAAATAATGAACTACAGGTGCATTCACTGGGAAATGGATGGTAAACACACACACGCACTAAAGAACCAAGGTACTAACCAGAATAAGATAAATAAGAAGGTTGTTGAAAGAATGAAATAAAATAAAAGTCGATCAGAGATTGTTATCTCAGCAATCTCAGTGTAACTATTTTACAGGCATCCAAGTTTGTGGTCAGAGGTATTCTGATTTTGTGTGTTGATTTTTGTATCCTTTAACTATACTGTATTTATTAGTTCTAGCAGTTTCCTGGTGGAATCTTTAGAACTTTATAAAACCAAGTCATCAGCAAACATTGACAATTTTACCTCTTTCTTTCCTATTGGATGCCTTTTATTAATTTTTTTCTATTGCATAATTGCTCTGACAAGGACTGTGAAGCTATGTTGAATAGAAATGGTAAGAGTGAACATCCTTATTTTTTAATCAGTCTTACAGGAAAAGCTTTCCATCTTTCACCATTGAATATAATATTAGCTGAGGACTACTATCTATGGTCTTTATTGTGCTAAGGTACATTTCTTCAGTTCCTAATTAGTTGAGTTTTTATAATAAAAATATTTTGAATTTTATCAAATGCTTTTTCTGCACTGAGATGATCATGTGATATTTTCCCTTTATTCTATTGATGTGAGATATCATGTCTGTTGATCTGTATGTGTCCATCCTCACATCTAAGAATAATCTAAGCCCAAAGATAGCAAAAGGAAGGACCTAATGAAGAGCAGAAATAAATGAAATAGAAACTTTTATTGGGATAACTCCTACATGTTCATGTCCAATGATCCTTTTAAGGTATTCTTGAAGTCAGTTTGTTAGAATTTTTTTTTTAAGATTCTGAATCTATGTTCATCAAAAATATTGGCCTTCAATTTTCTTTTCTTATAATGTTCTTAACTGGCTTTAGTATCAGAATAATGCCGGCCTTGTAACAAGAGTTTGGAAGTATCCCCTCCTTTGATTTTCAAGTGTGTGAAGGATTGGTATTAATGTTTCCTAGAATTCAGCAGTAAAGTCCTCAAATCCTGAGGTGTTAAAGCTCTGGGGTACATGCACAGATCATGCAGGATTGTTACATAGGTATAAACATGCCATCGTGGTTGGCTGCATCCATCCCCCCATCATCTACATTAGATATTTCTCTTAATGTTATCCATCCCCAATCCCCCCACCCCTGCTATTCCTTTCCTAGCCCTCCTACTCCCCAGCAGGCCCTGGTGTGCGATGTTCCTCTTCCTGTGTTCAGGTGTAAAGAACTAGAGGAGCAAGATCAAACAAATTCAAAAGCTAGCAGAAGACAAGAAATAATTAAGATCAGAGCAGAATGGAAGGAGATAGAGACACAAAAACCCTTCAAAAAAAAATCAATAAATCCAGGAGCAGGTTTTGTGAAAAGATCAACAAAACAGGTAGACCATTAGCCAGACTAATAAAAAAGAAAAGAGAGAAGAATAGAATAGACACAATAAACAATGATAAAGGGGATATCACCACTGATTCCACAGAAACACAAACTACCATCAGGAATTACTACGAACAACGCTATGCACATAAACAGTAAATCTAGAAGAAATGGATAAATTCCTGGACACTTACACCCTCCCAAGACTAAACCAGGATGAAACTGAATCCCTGAATAGAACAATAACAAGGTCTGAAGTTAAGGCAGCAATTAATAGCCTACCCACCGAAAAAAGGCCAGGTTTAGATGAGTTCACAGCCAAATTCTAGCAGAGGTACAAAGAGGAGTTGGTATCATTCCTTCTGAAACTTCCAAACAATACAAAAAGAGGGAATCCTCCCTAACTCATTTTATGAGACCAACATCATCCTCATACCAAAACCTGGCAGAGACACAACTAAAAACGAAAATTTCAGGCCAATTTTCATGATGAACATTGATGCAAAAATCCTCAATAAAAAACTGGCAAACCGAATCCAACAGCACATCAAAATGCTTATCCATCACGATCAAGTCAGCTTCATTCCTGTGATGCAAGCTGTGGTTTAACATGCAAATCTATAAACGTAATCCATCACATAAACGGAACCAAAGACAAAAATCACATGATTATCTCAATAGATGCAGAGAAGGTCTTTGACAAAATTCAACAGCCCTTTATGCTAAAAATTCTCAATAAACTAGGTATCATTGGAATGTATATCAAAATAATAGAAGCTATTTATTACAAACCCAAATGGACAAAAACTGGAAGCATTCCCTTTGAAATCTGGCACAAGACAAGGGTGCCCTCTCTCACCACTGATGAGAGACTTTTTATTACTAATTTAATCTTTTTACCTGTTATTGATTTGTTCAGATTTTTTATTTCTTCATGATCCAGTGTTGGTAGATTGTACGTGTGTAGGAATTTATTCATTTCTTTTAGATTATTCAATTTTTTGGCATACATCTGTTCATAATAGGCTCTTATAATCCTTTGCATTTCTGTGATATTAGTTATAATATCTCCTCTTTCATTTATTATTTTCTTCATGTGGGTCTTTTTTATCTTAGTCTGCCTAAAAGTTTGTTGATTTTGTTAATCTTTTCAAAAACAAGCATTTATGTATTGTATCATTTTCTAGTTTCTATTTTATTTATTTCTCCTCCTTATTATGTCTTTTCTTCTGATAATGTTGCTCTTAGATTGTTCTTCTGTATCCATTTCCTTGAGTCATAATGTTAATTTTTTCATTTGAGATCTTTTATCTTTTTGATATAGGAATTTATTACTGTAAACTTTTTTCTTAGAACTGCTTTTGTTGCTTCCTGTAAGTTTCAGTCTGTGGTGTTTCTATTTTTCTTCGTCTCAAGATATTTCTAAATTTCTCATTTAATTTCTTTATGGACCCATTTGTTGCTCAGGAACGTCTTATTTAACTTTCACGTATTTGTGAATTTTTTGAAATTCTTCCTGTTACTGATTTCTAGTTTCATAACTAGAAATTATGGCAAGAAAAGGTACTTACATGATTTCAATCTTCCAATTTGCTGTAATTTTTCTTGTGGCCTAACACTGTCCAAAGACTGTTCCACGTGTGCTTGAGAAGAGTAAGAATTTTGTTGCTGTTACATGGAATGCTGTATATTTGACTCTTAGGTCCATTTGGTCTAAAGTGTTGTTCTAGTCCAGTGTTTTTCTTATCAAGTTATTTTATGGATGTTTTGTTCATTTTTGAAAGTGAGGTATTGAAGTTCCCTACCATTATTGTATAGTAATCTTTATCTCCGTTCTATTTTTCAAATATTTTCTTTATATATTTAGGTACACCAAAGTTAGGTCTATATATTTGCCAATGCTATATCTTCTTGAAGCATAGACCTTTCATTATTATCTAATGTCCTTTGCCATCCCTGTTCAGTTTTTGACTTAAAGCTTGTCTGATATATCTACCCCTGCTCTTTTTTGGTTTTCATTTGTGTGAACTATATTTTTGTCTCTAATTTCAGTCTGTGTGTGGGATGAGTCTCTTGTAGACAGCATATAGTTGAGTCTTGTTTGCTTTATTCATTAAGTCCCTCTTTACTTTTAAGATTTTATTGCATTTACAGTCAAGGTAATTTTTGAAAGATAATATTGATTTAGAGTTTATATGTTTATAAACTGACCTAAATGGTAGGCCTCAAATTATAAAGAAAGCAGAAGAATCTTTATCTTAAATCAAATACACAATATTAGTCATATAAGATGAGATAACTTATTTTTAAGACATTTTCTGGAAACATTTCATAACATATCCTCAAATAAACTTTTTGGAATCATTTCCTAAAATAAGTTTCAAGGATTGGACTTTTACATTTTATATTTTCTTAAAATGTAATCAATCAGTAAGTTTTCTTTTTTGCCATGAATCTTGAAATAAGGTTATACAATAGCTTTTTCTAAAGTACTAATTCTTGTTCAGTTTATTACCCAAAATTATCTTAAAGAACTTATATTGCCTTATCTAATTTTTCCTTTGCTATAACCATTTTCTCTAAGTAAATAACTCATCTTGTAGGAATGCTATGCAGAGTTCTTCAACTTTTGTAAAATGTAAAAAGAAGCTTATCATAAAAAGGCATAGAATAAACAGTCTATTCAGAGACTTGACACAGGGAAGCCAATCGGTAACATGCTCCTCTTGACTGTTTTAATATTCTTGGCTGTATCAGTACTTATAGAGACTAAATTATCTTGTTCTTCAGAAATAATTTTGGTTTAATATTGAAAAGGATGTGTCATTTACTGAGAATTGTGATTTTCTTTGGTGCTGGGTAGATTGCTTCTGGAATGCAAAATGAGAGTTCACAAAAAGATATTTTTGTTCAATTAATGTTTAATTATTGGGTATAATTTTGTAAAAAGAGTAAACACTATTCTGAGAATGATGATGGTGTTTCAGGGGAACAATAATTTATCTTTTCAATGGATTTTTTTCTATAAGCCAGTCTATTTGCAGAAGCTCTATGTGATGCCAGGTTACCACATGGCACAAAGTTAGAAAACCTTACTATGGTCTGTTTTTCTTAGCCTTCACACACACAAAAATTATATTAAAGTCAAACACTGTGATCTTGTTAAAATAGCATACTTTCTTGTTTTATAAGAATATTAAAAGAGTAGAGTTATTTAACTATTACAGGGAAGTATCCACTTCAAATAACATATAAGAAAATATTAAAAATGATATGTCTTTAAAGGCCACAATTATTCAGACATGTATTCTTACACACATGCACATATACAAGTAGATGTACACACATGTAGGTAAATAATATGGAATTTTGGTAAGAAAACTGTATTCGTCTGTTTTCACACTGCTGATAAAGGCATACTCAAGATGGACAGTTTACGTAGGAAAAAGGTTTGTTGGACTCACAGTTCCATGTCTCTGGGGAGGCCTCATAGTCATGATAGAAGGTGAAGGCCACATCTCACGTGGTGTCAGACAAGAGAAGAAACGAGCTTGTACAGGGAAACTCTCATTTTTAAAACCTTCAGATCTTGTGATACTCATTCACTATCATGAGAACAGCACAGGAAAGATCCGCCCCCATAATTCAATCACAACGCACCAGGTTCCTTCCCTGACACGTGAAAATTGTGGGAGTTGCAATTTAAGATGAGATTTGGGTGTGGATGCAGACAAAACCCATCATTCTACCCTTGGCCCTTCCCAAATCTCATGTCCTCACATTTCAAAACTAATCACGCCTTCCCAGTAGTGACCCAACGTCTTAACTCGTATCAGCATTAACTCAAAACTCTGAGACAAGGCAAGTCCCTTCTGCCTATGAGCCTGTTAAATCAAAAACAAGTTACTTAGTTCCTAGATAGAATTGGGATACAGGCATTGGGTAAAAACAGCTGTTCCAAATGAGAGAAATTGGCCAAAACAAAGGGGCTACAGTCCCCATGCAAGTCCAAAATCTAGTAGGGCAGTCAAATCTTAAAACTCCCAAATTATCTCCTTTGACTCCATATCTTGCATCTGGGTCACACTGATGCCAGAGGTGGGTTCCCGTGGTCTTAAGCAGCTCCACCCCTGTGGCTCTGCTTGGTACGGCCTCATTCCCAACTGCTTTCACAAGGAGGTGTTGCATGCCTGTGACTTTTCCAGGCACATAGCGCAAGTGGATCTATCATTCTGGGATCTGGAGGACAATGGTCCTCTTTTCGCAGCTCCAGTAGGTAATGTCCCAGTAGGGACTCTGTGTGTAAGGGGGCCAATCCCATGTTTCCCTTCCACACTGCCCTAGCAGAAGTTCTCCATGAAGAGCCCACCCCTGTAGCAGATTTCTGTCTGCACTTCCAGGCATTTCCATACATCTGAAAACTAGGTGGAGGCTCCCAAACCCCAATTCCTGACTCCTACACACTTGCAGGCTCAATACCACGTGGAAGCTGCAAAATATTGGGGCTTGCACCTCTGAAACCACAGTCTGAGCTCCATAGTGACCTCTTTCAACCATGGTTGGAGCAGCTGGGATGCAGGGTGCCAAGTCCCTAGGCTGCACATAGCACAGGGACAAATTTCTGTAGCTGGTTTGAATTTCGCTTCAGAAAATGGGATTTTCTTTTCTATCACATTGTCAGGCTGCAAATTCTCTGAACTTTTATATTATGTTTCTCTTTTAAAACTGAATGCCTTTAAGAGCACCCAAGTCACATCTTGAATGCTTTGCTGCTTAGAAATTTCTTCTTGCCAGATATCCTAAATCATCTTTCTGAAGTTCCAACATTCCACAAATCTCTAGGGCAGAGGCAAAATGCCACCAGTCTCTTTGCTAAAATAGGATTTTGTTTCAGTTCCCAACAAGTTCCTCATCTCTCTCTGAGACTACCTCAGCCTGGACCTTATTGTTCATTTCACTATCAGCAATTTGTCAAAGCCATCCAACAAGTTTCTAGAAAGTACCAAACTTCCCCACATTTTCCTGTTTTCTTCTGAGCCCTCCAAACTGTTGTTGGTTACACAGTTCCAAAGTTACTTCCACGTTTTCAGGTATCTTTTCATTAACACCTCTCCCTACTGGTACCAATTTACTATATATTACCCTATTTTTATGCTGCTGGCTGATAAAGACATACCTGAGGCATGTTTCACATGGTGGCAGATAACAGAAGAAGAGAGCTTGTGCAGGGAAAATCCACTTTTTAAAACCATCAGATCTGATGAGATCATTCACTATCATGAGAACTGCCCAGAAAATATCCATCCCCATAACTCACTCATCTCCAACTGGGTTCCTCCCACAACACATGGGAATTGTTGGAATTACAATTCAAGACGAGATTTAGGTGGGGACCCAGCCGAACCACATCAAAAACCTTAAGAAGGGAATATGACTATTAACTTCTAATTATTTTAAGCTCTTTACCAACTCAACTAACTTCTGCCCTCATTTCTTCAGTGTTCATTAGTATCTACTAGAAAAGAATAAGAAACAGATATACCTAAACTTTAATTTGCACAAGGTATAGCGAATGAGTAAATAAGATAAAATAATCTGTTTTCTTTCATACATATATAAATTGCTATACCTGTGTTAATTGTAAATGCCCACTTTGTATCAAAACAAGAGACTCAGAATATTATAAGTGAGATCCTTTTATAGTGTGTAAATAAATAACAAATAAAATATATTAACTAAATTTCAGTATTTAATATATGTGATATGGCTCTATATAAACCCATATGAAATTTAATAATCTTTTGCATCACCACCACAGTGAAATCTACTCTGCTACTTTGCAGAAGTGGTACAATGTAATGCATACTCAAAATAGACCTGACCTGGACACTCCTAAGATTTTGTTACCAATATTTAGGTTGACACAAATATAGACTCATTCATCTGTACTGCAGATGCAGTCTTCATAAAATTTAAACAAAGGTATTAATTTCCATTGTAAAATAGAGATGCTGGTACTCACTGGATGCCGATTATTTATGGCCAATAGGCCACTCTTTAATATCCTGGCACACTTCCTAAAACTGATAATGTACTCATTTGCATTTAATGCACTCAAATGACATAGGATAATGAGCCTTCTCTGTGTGGCGCTTGTGGAATTTTCAAGCTTATGTTGTATTTTATTATTATAAAATTAATATTTTGTTAATGAATCATATTGGTCTGAAAAGAAAGGAATATGTTTTAGGGCTACTTTAAAGTTGTAGAAATATCAAAAAAGTATTGAAAATTAAAAAAAAAAATAAGTTGTTGGTGAGGTTGAGGAGAAAAAGGGACGCTTACACACTGTTGATGGGAGTGTAAATTAGTTCAACCCTTGTGGAAAACAGGGCAGAAATTCCTCAAAGACTGAAAAACAGGACTACTGTTTGACCCAGCAATCCATTACTGGGTATGTACCCAAAGGAATACAAATTGTTCTATCATAAAGACACATGCATATATATGTTCACTGGAGCATGATTCACAATAGTGAAGACATGGAATCAAACTAAATACCCATCAATGGTAGACTGATATATATATACTATATATATATATATATATATATATATATATATATATATATACTATATATATCATGGGATACTATGCAGCCATATAAAAGAATAAGATCATGTTCTTTGCAGGGACGTGGACGGAGCTAGAGGCCATTATACTTAGCACAACAATACTATGGCAGAAAACCAAATTCGGCATGTTCTTACAAGTGGAAGCTAAATGATGAGAACACATGCACACATCGGGGAGAATGACAAACACTGGGGCGTATCAGCGAACGGCAGGTGGGAGGAGGGATAGGGTCAGGCAAAAACGACGAATGGGTACCAGGCTTAATACCCGGGCGATGACATGATGTGTGCCACCAACTCCTGCTGTTATCCAAGGGAGGATGTCACCGGAGGAGGATTCCCTCCCTCATCAGGTGTGCCCGAGGCTCTTGGTCTCACACTCGCCCAAGAATGGGGGAGTGGACTTAGAGTACACATCGGACCCAAAGCTTTTATAGAAAAGTGATTCATCTGGGGGAGAGAAAGAGAGACAGAGAGAGAGAGGTGAAAAGCAGCTCTCACACTGAGGGACGGGATGCGGAAAGATGGAGTCCGGCCAGGGGGGACGAGGAAGTCCCGCCCTCTTCAGGACTTTCCTTAAACTTCCGCTGCAGTGAGTGACAGGGATGATTCTCGTGTAAGCAAAGACCTCCAACCTCCCGGACGGGGAAGGCGGGAAGCTGTGGCCGGGAAAGGTCTTGCCCTTGAAACTGCGCCCCCTTGTGGACCCAGGGAGAGACTACATCCCCTTACCATGACAGGTTTACCTACATAGCAAACCTACGTGTGTACCAATGAACCTAAAAGTTCAAAGAAGTGGTTGTTTAAATTATTCTTCTTACTAGATTGGTATAAATCTAGTATAAAATAGTGATGGGATAATGGATTTCTAAATAATTACACCTTCATATTACTTCATGTAACTTTTCAAGTTTTCAGTTGAATTTAAGGATAACCAAATTAGAAATCTGTCAATTGTGTGTGAAAATACTCACTACCCTTGCACAGATCCATGTTCAAATGCATTAGTACTATGTCAGATGTTAAGCAAAGTAAACTCCCTTATTTCTTTTAAAATAAAATCAAACATTTAAAATATGTGCATGTCATTTTAGTGATTTCCTATCAATCACACTTTAAAATTACGGGAATTTGTGTATTTTTATTTTATTCATGCTTTTATAGGTCTTTATAAGATTTATTATAATATATTTAAAATACTACAAAATAACAATAAAAACAGTACTGAACTGGGAGTAAGGAGAATCCTCTTCATTGACAGTTTGACTTTTTATAAACCATATTACTTCTATGAATTCAAGGTCGTTCTCTTTTTAAAATGGTTAGAATAAATTAAGTAATACTCCACTAACATTGGACACCAAAAATTTATTTACACGTATCATGGCAATTAAAATATGTTCAATTCTCAATTCATTTGCATTTGTGCAGATAATGTTTTAGAGCTGATAATGTTATAGATGAAGAAGAAGAATATATGTTAAAAAATATTTGGAACATACCTCTGTCTAAGTAGACTAGGAAGTTTTGAAGAGTAAAAGGGCTGTTAGTTTCAGGAGTTTAGACTGTGTGTGTGTGTGTGTGTGTGTGTGTGTGTGTGTGTGTGTATACATTTTCACCTGGCAAATACTGGGATATCAAACCAGAGTTATATGGCTATTGTGATTCCCTGATGAAATGGTAAAGAAATTGTTCAACTGTGAACAAACAAAATTTAAGTGACAGGTTCAACTTCATTTAAAACTAGAAATTGCATCTCTCCTGAAATCTTGTCTGGGTTACCATTTCCTCAAGGCTTTCTGTTGAATGTAAACCATCTCTTTTAGTATCTTAATTCAAATAATTTAGAGTCAGTACGTTACTTGGTGAGTATTTTGCATTCAGAAAATGACATAGGATGATCAATGAGGCTTCTCTGTGTGGAGCTTGCATTCTGGTTGGGAAGGCAGACAGTAGCTAACATGATTAGGTAAAATATCTGATATGTTGTACATACTGAAAAGTATAAATGAGGAAACAAAACAGAGAAAAGGAATGTGTGGGATGGTGCACTTTAAACAAGGCCATTCGAAAGGGCTTCAATGAGAAGTTGATATTTGAGTGAAAATAGTGAGGATCTGCATGTATAGATTTCAAGGAAAAAATAAATAAAACTCTGCAAGTAGAAACATCAACAATGGCAACATCTTGAGTACAAACATGCCTGGCTTTCCAGAGGAGCTACAAGAGGCACAGTTGCTATATTGAACAAGGGGCAAAACTGTAGATGAGGCCAAAGAATTAAGTGTGTATGGACAGACAAGTTGCTATAGGGCTGTTCAAAAAGTGACCCATATATTAGTTGCCACGATAAATAGAGACACTGAAGGAAAGTGTTTAAACACTTTCATAGCTATTGGACATTTCCATGACATCTGAGCATGTGATCACTAAACTTGAATTTCTATGCCTTAAACTTTTCCATTAATATCTATCATCATCTATCTATCCATCCATCTAATCTATTATCTCTCCATCCATCTAATATATTATCTATCCATCCATCTCATCAATCAATCTATCTATCTATCTATTATCTATCTATCTGTATCTTTACAATAGCATTGGTCCATGAAAGCTAGGGGGAAACTTGTCCTTTGTCCCACAGATAGTTTAAGAAGCACTGATTTAGGAGACATTAACTCTTTCTTTGAGTGTGGTGGGGAGTGGTTGGTATTTAAGGGGAGAAGACATAGAGGATACTTATTTATTGAAAGCATCTCTCTGGCTTCTGTTGGAAAATGACCAACGTTGGAGCAGGAGATGAAGCACAGATATGAGTCAGGTGGCTACTGGACAAACATGCGAGGGAGGATGTTGATCAAGGCACCATGGAAGTGGTGGAAGAAGTCAGATACACTCTGGTTCTGGATAAATGTTTTGAGCCAGAAAAAGAGGAAGTTTTGAAAGATCACATATGAAGTGTAAAGAGAGACACAGAAAAATAAAGGATGACTCAAAGGTCTGGCCTGAGCAAGTAGAAGAAATTGACATTTACTGAGCTAGAATAGATTGTGAGAGCAGCAGTTTTGGCTGGTAGATGAAAAACAGTATGCAAATCAAGAGTTCAGCTTGGGAAATATTCATCTTGAAAGACCCATTACATAGCCTACTGAAGAATGTTAAGTAGAAACTGACTTTAAGCAAGAGAGAGTGTGAAGAAAGTACTGAAATTAATGTTTGCAATAAAAGCATTAAATTGTGAAAACTCAGTTAAATGATTATCATTTCAAATAAATACAAAGGTATTTTTGACTGGTTGCTTAGCATATCCTGAATTACAGTGCTAAATTCCATACCATGCATTTTCATATTTGGTTTCTTTAACAGTTTTAAAAGCAAACAGCACTGTTCCAGATTTTTTGGATTAGAGACTGATGCTAAGAAAATTAAGCATTTTGCCTAAGAGAATATATATGATCAATAATATGGAAAGGAAAATATAGTATATATTAAGTTCTTAGTAAATAGTCATTAAAGGCTACCATTATCACTTATTTACAAAGAATAAAAATTATAAACAAATCATTATCTTGCATAAGCTTTTAGAGTTTGTAACTGATGGTGACACAATTTCAAAGCCATTGATAGGCTAGCACATGAAACAATCATCCTCACTGCTTCCTCTGGAAGAACAGGTCTTCACAATTAGGTACTTCTTGTTCTAGAACTCAGGTATTTTCCACTGTCGCTGGCTATTTCTATTAAATTTATTCGCATTAGTGCAAGAATCAGAATCACTGGGAGGGTTTACTATATACTGATTGCTAGATTCCATGCCCATAATTTCTCATTTAGTTTGTCTGGGGTAGAGCCCAGTAGTTTAAATTTCTTCAAGCCCCCTGCTGCTGCTTATGCTGCTGGTCTGAGAAACACATTTTAATAATGCTGTCTTACTGTATGGAATATTTATATATAATGTTATCAACTCCTCAGTTAGTTTTCTAATGCATATAGTTTAAAATAATCATGTCAGGGCTCACACATTCAAAGAAAGGCCACAAATTCTTGAATTTCTTATCAAAGTGATTCTCTGGCTTGTTCCTCTTTAAGACAGGACATCTTTCCTGAAGGAGACAGGTGAAACCACAATGACAATTTTATGAGAAGTGAAATCATGCTGACAGCAGGCAGTTTCTGTCAAGCAAAAAAGGGGTGTCACACTCAATTAGCTCTTTAGAACTATGGTGAAAGGAGCCAGGAGAATAGCTATATTATGAACTCACTTTTTTCTTTGTAGTTCAAAAGATGTATGAATGAAAAGACTATACAAAGGATGGCTACAGAAAAAAGGAGAATGCAAAGAATGTGAGGAATTGAAATACTAATGAAAAAGGTGGGGAATACTAACTTCTCTATAAAAATATATGTCAATGTAGTTTGCCTGTACATGTCGTCATTTGATGATATACTAATTTCATAGTCATATTTTTTCTTTAAATTGTCCTTATTATTTACCTATTTTCTTTTTTCAATTTGGCTGGAAAAAACTTAGATTAGAATTTTGCAATTCACTCTACAACAGTTGTAGGCAGTGCTAAGAATGAAATCTCTCTAATGTACTTTAAGGCTTCCATCATTTGACATTCAGCTAAATTTCTCACATAATAATTCCTGTGGGATCTTTAATAGTGTTTCAACAAAAATATTCCTGAAGATGCTCTTTTAAATGCCTCTAGATTTCCTTCAATAGCTATAACCTCTCATTTTTTATTTCCTCCATCTTTGGGCTTCCAGGAAACAAATGTATAGAACATACCTTCCAAAATTATTTTATATTGCTCTACTGTCAAAAAGATAAAATGTATTAGTGACATGACTAAAATTGAAGTTGCTAGAATGTGTTTTTAAAATGCTCAGTTTAACAGGCAGGCATTAAAATGTTCATATTAATTAACATTTCTGTAGATTATAATATACTGTAACGGCATTAAATAATCTAGGCTGGCAGCCATGCTGAAAGAGTAAATTCTCATTTCAGCTACATTTAATTAAACAAATTTCCCCAACTATAAAATGTAATAGGATCCAGATTAGAATAGATGAGATTTTACTGAAACAGGAAAGAAACATACTACTCTAATATAGGATTACAGGAAGGAAACATATGTACAAAGTATTTCTTTTTTTATTATGGAAACATAAGGGAGTTGCTATTTTATAATCTTAGTTTTTCCTCTGTGAAGTAAGAGGCCTGGTTTCTTAGAGAAGGAGATAAAGAGATTATGAGAGACAGAGAGAAAGGTTGGTGTGCTTACAGTTAAGGCGGGTAATGATTATTTCAATGAGCTCCCATAGGAAGTATGAGATGACATTGACTATTGGCATTTTAAAAGGTAACAAAGAAAGATTGATAGAATTTATTCCTGGGATGCAAGGATGATTCAACATACATAATCAATTGATGTGATGCATCATATTAAAAGAATAAAGGGTAAAACCATGTAATCATTTCAATTGATGTTGAAAAAGCATGTGATAAAATTCAGCATCCTTCATTATGAAATCCTGAAAAAACTGGAGATAGAAGAAACATACCTCAACGTAATTAAAAGCCATATATGACTAACCCACAGCTAGTACCACACTGAAAAATGAAAAGTGCGGTACCAGCTGTGGGTTAGTCTAGTCCCCAAAAAATGGGGAAAAAATGGAAATCCTTTCTTCTAGGAACTAGAACATGACAAAGATGCCTATTTTTGCCATTGTTATTCAACTTAGTACTGGCAGTCCTAACTAGAGCAATCAGTCAAGAGAAAGAAAGAAAGGACATCCAAACTGAAATGGAAGAAGTCAGATTATCCTTGTTTGTAGACATGATCTTTTATTTGGTAAAACCTAAAGATATCAACAAAAATACTAGAACTAAATTTAAAAGGGCAGTAAAGTTGCAGCATATTAAAACAAAAGTGGGTAGTATTTCTAAATGCCAACAGTGAACAATCTAAAAAAAATTTAAATATCTCACTTACAATAGCCACAAATAAAATTAGATACCCAGGAATTAACCTAGCCAAAAAAGTGAAAGTTCTCTATAAGGAAAACTATAAAATTCTAAGGAAAAAAATTGAAGAAGACACCAAAAAATGGGAAAGTATTTCATGTTCAGGGTTTGGAAGATTAAATATTGTTAAAATATCCCTACTACCCAAAGCAATATATAGATTCAATGCAATCCCTATTGAAATATGAATGACAAATTCTGCACAGAAATAGAAAACAAAATCCTAAAATATATCTGGAATCCCAAAAGACCCAGCATAGCCAAAGATATCCTAGGTAAAAGGGACACAACTGGAGGAATTATATTACCTTACTTTGAATTATATTACAGTGCTATAGTAACCAAAACAGCATGGTACTGGAATAGTAATAAATAAATAAATAAATAAACAAACAAACATAGACCAATGAAACAGAATAGAAAACACTGAAACAAATTCACATATGATCACTTATAGTGAACTTATTTCAACAAAGTTTCCAAGAACATGCACTGGGGAAAAGACAGTCTCTTCAATAAATGGTACTGGAAAAACTGGACCTCCGTATGCAGATGAATCAAACTAGACATGTATCTCTCACCTTATACAAAAGTCAAATGAAAATCAATTAAAGACTTACATCTAAGTCCTCAACCTATGAAACTACTACAAGAAAACATTGGGAAAAATCTCCAGGACATTAGTCTGGGCAAAGATTTCTTGAACAATAACCCACAAGCACAGGCAACCAAAGCAAACATGGACAAATGGGATCACATCAAGTTAAAAAGCTTCTGCTTAGAAAAGGAAACCATCAACAAAGTGAAAAAACAGCTACCCATCTGACAAGGGATTTATAACCAGAGTATACAAGGAGCTTAAACAACTCTATGGGGAAAACATCTAATAAAAGTGGGCAAAAGATCTGAATAAACATTTCTCAAAAGAAGACATACAAATGGCAAACAGGCATCTGAGAAGTTGATGAATATCACAGCTCTCTAAGCGTTCATGGGAAAGATATCTAAGAATGGGATATCTTCTCACCCCAGATAAAATGGTTTACATTCAAAAGACAGATGGTAACAAATACTGGTGAGGATGTGGAGAAAAGGCAATCCTTGTACCCTGTTGGTAGAAAGTAACTTTGCACAATCACTAGGGAGAACAGTTTGGAGTTTCCTCAGAAAATTAAAAATTGAGCTGCCATATGATCTAGCATTCCCACTGCTGGGTATATCCTCAAAAGAAAGAAAATCAGTATATCAAAGAGGTATCTGTACTCCCATGTTTGTTGCAGCATTGTTCACAATAGCTGAGATTTGGAAGCAGTGTAAGTGTCTATCAGCAGAAGAACAGATAAAGAAAATGTGGTTCATAACACAATGGAGTACTATTCAGCCATAAAAAGAATTAGATCCTGTCATTTGCAACAACATGGATGGAATTAGAGGTCACTATGTTAAGTGAAATAATTCCAGCACAGACACAAACATCACATCGTCTCACTTATTTGTGAGATCTAAAAATCAAAGCAATTAAACTTATGGACATAGTATAAGGATAGTTACCAGTGGCTGGGAAGTGTAGTGGGGTGCTGGCAGAGACAGGTGGAGGTAGTTACTATTTAGAAAGTATGAATAAGATGTACTATTTGATAACATGACAGGGTGATTATGGTCAATGATAATTTAATTATACATTTAAAAATACCCATGAGAGTACATTAGATTGCTTTTTACACAAATGATAATTGTTTGATGGGATGAATGGATATTCCATTCTTTATGTGATTATCTCACATTGCACGCCTGTATGAGAACAAACATCTCAGCTATCCCGTAAATATATACACCTATTATATACCCACAAACATTAAAAATTAGAATATTTAAAAAGAATAATTAGTGCAAAGACAGACTGATAAACACTGGAGATCAGAAACCACAAATTTAAACTGTATCATGATTAGCTAGGCTCAATAAAAAAAAAAAGGAAAAAAAAAGAATGGTAGGATTAACAAAAGGCTATCTATTAACACAAATAATTCTACAGAATATAGAAACAGTTCAAAGAAATAAGGTGGTTAAATGTGCAGTTAGGTACAATTGTGGTTGAATAAAAAATATTTTGCTTAATAAAAGGAACTAGGAGATAAAATTAAAAGAGCAGCATATGAAAGAAAGAGTGAGAGTATTTACAAGCTTGTGAAAGCGAAAAAACAATAGAGGTAGAAATAAGAGATTGAGAAAAGTAGAAGTTAGGAATTTGTTATGAAGGCTCAATGACGTTTTTGAAATTATGTAAAAAATTATTGATATGGTTTGGCTGTGTCCCCACCCAAATCTCAACTTGAATGGTATCTTCCAGAGTTCCCACAAGTTGTAGGAAGTACCCAGGTGGAGGTAATTCAATCACAGGGGCCAGTCTTTCCCGTGCTATTCTTGTGCAGTGAATAAGTCTCCTGTGATCTGATGGTTTTATCAGCGGTTTCTGCTTTGCTTCTTCCTCATTTTGTCTTGCCACTGTCATGTAAGAAGTGCCTTTCATCTCCCACAATGATCCTGAGGCCTCCCAGTAATGTGTAACCCTAAGTCCAATTAAACCTCTTTTTCTTCCCATTCTTGTGTATGTCTTTGTCAGCAGTGTGAAAATGGACTAATACAATTATGGTATGACCAAATTCTAGATTGTGATATGACCAAATGAGCTAAGGAGAGAAAGTTCTTGGAAGGTGTGGAAAACTGGACATAGAAGTTAGAGTGGAATCGAGATTATGAAACAAACACATTCATTTGATCATCTATGAAGACATAGAAGTCATCTAGGATGATGGCAGGAAAGTAAACTGTGACCCAGAGTCCAGATTTTCAGTCAGTTTGGACCCATTTCTATAGGTTTAGGAAATTATGCTAGTGAAAATGAACTGAAGATGTTATTATCTGAAGTGGTAAACCTAGAAATGGGAACAATGCATATGAATGATAGCACCAGATCAGCTTGGGACATTAGGAGCATGGGCTACAGGAAAATTAACAGTCTTCTATAGATGACCCATAGGAGAAAGTGACCTCAGGAGAGATCTATATTTTACTTCAGGGAAAGAGGAGAGACAAATTATTTGTGAAATGATGTTGTATGTGATGAGGATGGGGGAGGCGCTTTACAATGTAACTAAAGTATCTGGGTATATAATTCTATGAAAGACAGATTATAGATGAGATTTGCATTTAGGAGCATTCCAAAAAGTGGCAGTGAAGAGAGGTTTCAGGCAGATTCAGGCTGGGGAACCAAATGTGAAATCTTAAAAAAATTCATGGCTTGCTGTTAAGACCTGAAGGTTCAAGAATTCTTAGAGCTTTCTGCCAGATTGGTCCACTAACTGGCCATGTGGCCTTAGATAAGACTTTTAAGATCTGAGCATGGATTTTCTCTGCGTTTTGCTCCAACTGAAGCCAACCTTGTGCAGTCAGACAAGGGAGCTGCTGTTCCTCACGGTCTGCCCTGCCTGGCCATGTGTAATTCCTTCACAGTGGAGTTGGGACGCAACGGGGAGAGCAGCCTGTGATTAACATAGTACACACTACAATTGTTCTGACATTTAGCAGATATTCTGAATATGTGTTGCTAAATTTGCCTTGGCATTTTGCAGTCTTTAAATCGTGTTTTTGAGAAAGTTGTTCAGTTTTTCTTTTGGCTGTTCGGGAGAGAATCTGCTGAGCTCCTCACTCAGTTATCTTCAAAGTCCCAACCAACAGCCATTTCCCTTTACTGCAGCTCCATCAGGAAACTCTTTTGGTCAAAGACTTATCCTGGACAAAAGCCTTGTAGTTTTAGAAGAAAACAGACTTTTGGAATTAATTCCCAATGGTGAGTGGGTAAACTCCTGCCTGGTAACATTAAATCCTCACCTCAGCAGGGCTTTCACAATATTCTTATCTTATCCCATAGTTCCTGATGGCTTGTGCTGTCAAGTTAAGGCAATATTTGTCTTGGAGAGAAAAAATCCAGCTTAAACGTTCTTTTCTAACTTGTATTTTCAGCATTGCTTCACAACCACCTCTGCCCCATGTTGCAGTCCTCATTTTTACACACAAACACCAATTAATGATTCTTACTATTTCCAGAGGCCTTTACTGATTTTGTTATTGATTTGCTTTGAGCCTTTTATGGTTGTTATTAAATCTTCATATTCCTGCTATTTGGATTCTACATTTAAAAAAAATTTATTTATTAATTTATTATTAAAAATCATTTAAAAAATTTTTATGATTTATGTAATTTATTTTTTTAAATTAATGAATTGTAGGGTGGAAGAAGAAGTAATAGCCATGCTACTAAATGTTTTCACACTTCACTATTTGTTGAGAATATATTGATTCAGATTGTAGAATTTGGCACCAAGGATCTGAGATGTCACCCAAATTCAAACTGTTCTAAGAATTCAAAGAGGAAAAAAAAAATGCATGTAAACACGTGTCACAGGTAAGTCATGATAGAATCTGAAAAACATCAACACAGCTTCCTGGGTTTTTTGTTAAGCTCCCTGCTTCATATTTAAAACAACAGATTCCTCAGTGACGCATATGAAAATTATTTTACAGAAAGGGAACAATACTGATCTTGAAGCATCTCCAATTATATACTCCAATAATTGCACAGTGAAGCAGCTCCATTACATACTTCATAATTACATAGCTAAACCTGGAATCTTCTTGCAGGCCTAGTCCAGTGAGCATGGGCTACACGAAAACTAGCAAATCCTCACGATGCCATATGAGAAACAGCAACCTAAGAAAAGATGCATATTTTAGTTCAGACAAAGAAAGGACAGAATTTTTTTTTTAAGATGGAGCTTTTTGGCTGAGGTATGGTGGTTCATACCTGTAATCCCAGCACTCTGGGAGGCCCGGGCAGGCAGATTACTTGAAGTCAGGAGTTGAAGACCAGCTTGGCCAATATGGTAAAACCCTGTCTCTACTAAAACTACACACACACACACACACACACACACACACACACAGACACACACAAATTAGCTGGGTGTGGTGGCAAGAGCCTGTAATCCCAGCTACTTGGGAGGCTGAGGCAGGAGAATTGCTTGAACAGGGAGGTAGAGGCTGCAGTGAGCTGAGATCATGCCACTGCACTCCAGCATGGGCAACGGAACAAGACTCTGTCAGGAAAGAAAACAAAAAGGAATAAAGAGAGGAGAGGAAAGAAGAAGAAAAGAGAGGAGAGAAGACCAGGGGAAGGGAGGCGAGGGGAGGGGAAGAGAAAGGTAGATAGAAAGAGGAAAGAAAGACAGAAAGATGCAAGGAAGGAAGAAAAAGGAAGAAAGAAAGAAAAAAGGAAGGAAGGAAGAAAAAGGAGGGAGAGATAGAAGGAGGGAGGGAGGCAGGGAGAGAGGAAGGAAGGAAGGAAGGAAGGAGAGAGCTTTTTGTTTGTAATGAAAATAAATAAGGGGATGATGGAAATGATATGCTGTAAAATGCTTAACACTTTGCTCCCTGGTGGAGGAAGGGAGAGATGAAAGCCTGGTTTGATGCGTACGCTACTTTTTGTCATGTCAATGCATTGTGGATGATTTTGAGCAATTGATGTGGTGTCACTGGGCTGCAAATAGGAAAGAAATGTGCATTATTAGTGCACAACAAGAAGTATGTACGAACCCAACCGTACAACTGGCCAGACCCCACAAATATACACATCCTAGGTTCATTTGCCATAAGCAGCCAGACAGAACCAATGCATCATGCTAAAAACATCTCATAGAATAAGACTCTCCAATATATTTCTCTATTAGAAGCTATCAGATGATTGATTTGCATATTCACAAAGAATTTTGATAAATTAATGTTTATTTTTCTTTCTCCTCAAGCAAAGGCAGAAGAATGAGCTGAAGATGATAGAAAGTTTCTGCCTTTTTCTTCCAGTCATGGAGATAAATGTACATATAACCATTTATAAAGATTTTACATGTATATTTTTAATTCTACAATGAAGATAGGTTTAGAGGGACTTTTCTAAAAATTAGGATGTCTGTATTTCTACATGTGCATTATATTTAATTGTATTCGATTTTATTTTATTTTAATTCCACCATTTTCTCACGATGTTCAACAACGTTGAAGAAATCAGAACTTTCAGTTTTTGACTATCTCTTTTTAGTTCTTTTTCTTTTAAATAGAATATTATTTTCGGATTTAGTAAAACCTTTTTTTGGAAGAAAATGAAACAAAATTTCAGTTTAAAAGACAAAGCATATAATTTTCGTTACTAAAGGGAACTGCTAATGGACATGTGGAAATTATGGTTATAACATGGAGTTTTGAAATTATCAAAACAGAAAAACAAAGTTGTTTTTAATTACTTTAAGAGAGGAAGAAAGCAGTAGTAAGCATACCTGCAGCTTTCCAAAGATTGTATTAGGCAACGTATGTGAAAAACATAAGTGAATATGATGAAACTGCAACCAGTGGAAAAACACTAGTATTGTGTGTTATAATTTGCATGTTTCAAGTCATCTCGTTAAGATCATGAGCTCTTTTGAGACCCATATTCTATAATTATTAAAATTATTTCAAATAAATTGTAATATAATTTTGCTGGCATATCAAAAATAATTCTATTAGAATAAAATAAAACTTCTACTGTTAACAGCGTAATAGGTATAATCTCATTTCTCTTGTGTAAGAAAAGTATCGTGTTTAACTTTTCAGTAACTCAGTTGATCCCTGTTTCAAAAAACCTGTTTATTAGGATGCTAAGATATCTTTTATGCTGCTTGTAATTCTTGCAATTTCCTCAGGTTTTTCTAATTTCCAAGGTGCTTATACACTGTAAAGTTTCTTACTACTATCTTGACTATGAATGGTGCCTATTGTAAGTAATGTCATTTGTCTCCTGAGGAACATTTATCAATGTCCAAAATACTTTGAACATAATGGTTTAAATACATTATAGAATTGAAATTAATTTCCCCTGTTTCTTTATACTGCATGAGTGTCTAAGGGCTCTACATTATCCTTGGTGTAGTTGCATTACATTACCATTAGTGTTTGACTAGAATTTGACCAATCATGAGTGTGGGAAGGTAAAAAAAGAAAGAAAAAGAGAGAGAGAGAGAGAAAAGAAATGATGAAGGGCAAGATTCTTCAGCTCTAGAACTTAGAAAGGGCTGGAAAAATTACCGTGTTGAAAATGTGCTTGTGCAATTAAATCAAAATTTCCACTGCGTTGTGATGAACAAAAAGAGAGTAAACCAGATACTCAAGTTATGAATTTTGTTATCACGCAACAGCTAAACGCTGAGACAAATGGAGGCTGAAAAAGAGAGTAAGTTTCTTTCTTTTTTTTTTTTTTTTTTTTTTTTTAAGATTTGAGATTCTATAAAGATGAAGGGGTAGATATGGTGAAGTAGAAATTAGGATAATAATATAAATGCTCATATAACTAATACAGTACCCTTATTTTTGTGCCTTTCAATACTAACGCTTTTTTTTCTGAATAATAGCTATAATAAAAAGTTTAAAAAGTAACATAATAATGAGAAACTCCACACATATTTTAGATCATAAAGGGATTAAGCAATGATAAAGTCCATGCCTAGCTAGCACCTTAATTTTACTGACAACATTATGGACATCGTTTTTAAAATCCTGCTTCACCTATATGTATCCGTCATTATCAGTATGAAAATTCTTTGTCTTTATAATGAAAAGTAAATACTTGGGAAAATACCAAAGGTGCAACATATACTAGTCAAATTATATTCTGTGTGAAGATTGCCTACCGGTTTGCATTGTGCTCAAACTATTACATAATATTTTCAAGGCTGAGAGGGTTGTTATGGTAAGTGGATTATAAGTATTATGTAGCAGGGCATGAATACAAAACTACTTTTCATTTTGAGAGAAATTTCAATTGTGTGTGTGTGTGTGTGTGTGTGTGAGTGAAACAGAGAGAATTATTTAGAATCCCCTCCCTGTCTCCCACTTCACCACTTCTCTTACCTACTATTCTATTCTTCATGTCTATAAGCTTAACATTTTAGCCCCTCATATGAGTAAGAACATGCAGTATTTATTTTCCATGCCTCAATTATTTTACTTAACGTAATATCCTCCAGGCTTATCCATGTTGCCCTCAATGAAATGATTTTACTATTTTTTGTGGCTGAATGGTATTCCATTGTATCTATCTATCTGTCTATCTATCCATCCATCCATCTCTATAGTTCCACTATATCTTGGCTTCAGTCCATTCCATATCTTGGCTATTGTGAAAAGTGCTGCAATAAATATGGGGGTGTGTGCATATATAACTTCAATACACTGGCACACCTAATTTTTTGCACTTTATTATATTTCACATATATTTTCTCTTTTAGAACATGAAGTTTTGTCATAACTCTGCAATGAACAAGTCTATTGATGTCATTTGTCTAAAAGTATGGGCTCACTTCATGTCTCTGTGTCACATTTTGGTAATTCTTGCAGTATTTGAAATTATTGTATTACTACGCTATATGTCATGGTGTTCTGTGATCAGGTATCTTTGATGTTACTTTTGTCATTGTTTAGGGGTGCCATTAGCACACCAATATAAGACAACAAACTGAATTGATAAATGTTGTGTATGTTCTGACTGCTCCACCAACTAGCAACTGGCAGTTTCCCTGTATTTCTCCCTCTCCTTGAGCCTCTCTGGTCCCTAAGACACAACAATATTGAAATAAGGCCATTTAATAACCCTACAGTGACCACTAAATTAAAAGTGACAGGAAAAGTGACCTGTGTCTACCTTAAATCAACAGCTAGAAGTAATTAAGCTTAATAAAGAAGGCACCTCAAAAGCTAAAATAGGTTAAATCTAGGCCTCGAGCCAAACGGTTAGCCAAGTGGTGAATGCCAATGATATATACTTAAGGAAATTAAAAGTGCTACTCCAGTGGACACACGAATGATAAGAAAGCAAAACAGCCTTATTGTGATTTGGATAAAGTTCGTGTGACTTGGATAGAAGATCAAACCAGCCAAAACATTTCCTTAAGCCAAAGCCTAATCCAGAGCAAGGCCCTTACCTTGCTAAGGTAATTCTATGGAGGCTAAGAGAGGTGAGAAGCTGTAAATGGAAAGTGTGAAGCTAGGAGAGTTTAGTTAATGATCTTTAAGGAAAGAGCCATCTTCATAGCATAAAAGTGCAAGGTGAGGTCGCAAGATCAGAGGTAAAAGCTGCAACAAGTTACCCAGAGGATTCAGCAAACACCACCTGCGAAGGAGCCTACACCAAATGACATTTTCCAAATGCAGACGAAACAGCCCTGTATGGCAGAGAGATGCCATCTAGGACTTTCACAGTTAATGAAATGATGGCAATGTCTTCCTTCAAACTTCAAAGCCCAGTTAACACTCTTCAGTATTAATACAGCTGGTGACTTTAAGTTGAAGCCAATGTTCATTTACCATTCCAAAAACCTCAGGGCTCTTTCTAAATCAACTCTGCCTGCGCTTCCAATAGGAATGATAAAGCCTTTCTGACAGGACATCTGTCTGTAGCATGGTTTACTGAACATTTTAAGCCCACTGTGGATACCTATTGGTAAGAAAATGTTCATTGACAATGTATCTTGTCATGCAAGAGCTCCAGTGAAGATGTACAAGGAGATTTATGTTGTCTTCATGCCTGCTAACACAACATCTACTCTACAATCTATGCATCAAAGAGTAATTTAGACCTTCAGGCCCTATCACTTGTGAGGCTAGAACTGCCATAGATAGTGATTCCTTTGATAGATCTGGGCAAAGTAAGTGGAAAACCTTCTGCAGAGGATTCACCGTTCCAGATGCCATTACGGAAATTCATGATTCATGGGAGGAAGTAAAAATATCAATGTTAAGGGAAATTTGGAAGAAATGGATTCCACCCCTCATGGATGACACTGAGGGTTCAAAACTCCAGTGAAGGAAGTAATTGCAGATGTGGTGAAAATAGCAAGAGAACTTGAATTAGACATGGTCCCTGAGATGTGACTTAATTGCTACAAACTCATGATAAAACTGATGAAGAGTTGTTTCTTATGACTGAACAAATATAAGTGGTTTCTTGAGACATAATCTACTCCTGATGAGGATGCTGTGAACTTTGTTAAAATAATAACACATAATTTAGAACTTAGTTGATAAAGCAGCAGCAGGGCTTGAGAAGATAGATTCTAATTTTGAAAGAAGTTCCACTGTGGGTAACGCTACCAAACAACATTAGATACTATAGAGAAATCGTTCATGAAAGAAAAAGTCAATTGATGTGGCAAAAAAAATGTTTAAATATTTTCATTATTTTTTCTCATCAGATATTAAATTTTTGTCACGAAACTTTAAGTTTTCATTTGAAGTGATCACATATTTACAGTTGTTTTATTGTAATAAATTGCCACAGCCATCCCAACTTTCAGCAACCACCACTCAAATCAGTTAGCACCCATCAAGACAAGACCTTCCATCAGCAAAAAGATTACTACTCACTTAAGATCGTTAGTATTTTAACTAACCATGAGGGGTGGAATCAGTTTCTTCCAAATTTCCCTTAATGTTGATATTTTTACCTCTTTCCATGAATCACAAATTTTCTTAATGGCATCTAGAATGGTGAATCCCACGCAGTAGGTGGTTGTTGTCACCACCTGAGGGGGTCTGTCCCGTAAACTCTTAATCGATAAGGGATGAATATGATAAAATGCTAACCATCTTAAGTGAGTAGTAATCTTTTTAATCTTAATAAAATACGTTTGTCAATTAAAGTATGTACATTGTTTTTAGATATGTTTTTGTACACTTAAACTACGCTATAATGTAAACATAATTTTTGTACCCACTAGAAAATCAAAGTACATGTGTGACTTGCTACATTGTGGTGATTAGAAACCAAAACAGCAGTCTCTCTGAGACATGCCTGTACTGATTTATTTCCCTTTGAATAAATATTGGGGTGTGGGATTATTGGATCATATGATAGTTCTATTTTTAATTTTTTGACTAACTGCCATAATGTGTTTTCTAAGTGGTCAGATAAAGAAAATAGGCCTTTAGATATCGATCAATCTCTTGTTACAGAGGGGCTATTAGAGAAAGGAAATTTTCCATTCTTTATAACTTTTCAGTTTGTTTTCCAACCATAGTTACCTACATTTATTATAACATCAGTTGTTCAGATGAGGTTGCTAACTTTCTATCCTCTCTGCTTTTTGAAGCTTAGGTTCTAAATGAAAAGGGTATGTGTTCTAATGGAATTCTCCCCTGGGGCACGTTGAGTCATTTTATACAATGACACACTAAGAAAGGCAATTTATGATGTGTGACTGACTCTAATGTGACTTTTTCATCATTTCATTTGTTTTCCATTAGTCAGAAAAAAGACATAAGAACTACATACAAATCTTTTTGTTGCACTCCCCAGGGATTTTCTAGTATATTAAATTCTGGTAGAATAAAATATTTTATAAAGCTTAGAAAAAATGTTTCTCAAAAATGTATTTTTTACCTTTAAACCTCTATCAAGAATTCCTACAACATTCTTGAAATCACCTAAATTATTTTTTAATAAAGATATCTTCCAAAATATATTATTTAAATATTTGTTTAAAACTTTAATCAGTAATTCTAAACAATTTTCAGCTATAGTTCAGAGTTCTGAAACCATTGTCATTCAAAAATATAAATCAAATAAAATCAGAGATATCTCTGATTATATAATTTAAGTAAATAAATCCGTCTTTTTGGTTATCTAATATGTTTTCCATCACAGTTTTTCCACTACTTGGATTTCTAATAAATTGTCAGCTGTAAACATGCAAATATCATTGTGATAAAAGAGTATCATATAAGGTATCAAGACTCTTCACATAACATCTTTAGTCTAGTGAGGTTTTACTCCTTAAATAATGTTCATCACTATATTCCCTTCCCACCTTATTTTCACACTAATTTCTTTGGTGTTATTTTCAGTAGATATTTGTAGCAGTCCTCTTGTTTTTTTCACCTTTTCTTGCCCTCCACTTATCCTCTTCATGCTTACTTTTTAGTATTATTTGAGATATAATATAAATATTAGCACATTCATTCAATATAGTGAAATAAATCCAGTTTGGATGCATTTATATCTTTCTCTTGTCTCATGGATCCAGCAAAAGGTTGAGTAACAGTGGAAACAGTGGGCATCTCTGTCATGTTCCAGATCTTAGAGAAAAGGCTTTCGTTTTTTCCCCATTTAATATGACACTAGCTATGGTTTTGTGGTATATGGCTTTTATTATGTTGATGTGCATGTCTTCTATCCCCAGTTTTTTGAGAGCTCTTATCAGTAATGGTACAGAATTTTTTAAAGTGTTTGTTCAGCACCAATTGTAATGATCATATGGTTTTTATCCTTCATTCTGTTTATATGATGTATCACATTGATTGATTTTCATATGTTGAACTATCCTTGCATCCCAGGGATAAATTCCACTTGGTCGCAATGAATAGTCCTTCTAATGTATTGTTGAATATGATTTGCTAGTATTTTGTTGATTTTCACATCAATATTTATCAGAGATGTTGGCCTGTAGTTTTCTTTTTCTTCTCTTCTATTTTTCTTTTCTTTTCTTTTTTTTAAATGTATCTTTGTCTGTTTCTAGTATCAGGTTAATACTGGCCTTACAGAATGAGTTTGGAAGCATTTCCTCCCTCTCAAATAGTTTCAGTAGGATTGGTATTAGTTCTTTTTTAAGTGTTTGATAGAATTCAGCAGTGAAGTCATCAGGTCTCAGGCTATTTTTACTGGGATTTTTTTAATTATCACTTAAATCTCCAGTTCAGATAGTGCACTTCTCCCATGGTCTTTACAGCCCATGGACCAGGAAAGTCCTCTTGCATTGAATCCCTGAATCAATGAAACTATTCCAAACAACACAAAAGACGGAATCCTCCCTAACTCATTTCATGAGACCAACATCATCCTGACTCCAAAACCTGACAGAGACACAACCAAAAAACAAGCAAACAAACAAACAAAGAAAAAAATTCGGGCCAATGTCCATGATGAACATTGATGCAAAAATCTTCAATAAAATATTGGCAGCCAGGCGCGGTGGCTCACGCCTGTAATCCCAGCACTTTGGGAGGCCGAGGTGGGTGGATCATGAGGTCAAGAGATTGAGACCATCCTGGTCAACAGGGTGAAACCCTGTCTCTACTAAAAATACAAAAGTTAGCTGGGCATGGTGGTGTATGCCTGTATTCCCAGCTATTCGGGAGGCTGAGGCAGGAGAATCACTTGAACCCAGGAGGTGGAGGTTGTGGTGAGCCGAGATCATGCCATTGCACCCCAGCCTGGGTGACAGAGCAAGACTCCTTCTCAAAAAAAAAAAAAAAAAAATTGGCAAACTGAATGCAAAAGCACATCAAAAAGCTCAGCCATCACGATTCAGTAGGCTTCTCCGCATTCCAGCAGATACCAGGTTCATCTCAATGGGACTGGCTGGACAGTGGGTGTAGCCCAAGGAGGGCAAAGCAAGGCGGGGGGCGGCGCTGCCTCACCCGGGAAGTGCAAGGGGCCAGAGGACCCCCGTCCTACTCAGCGGAGGCCATCGGGGATGTTTCCAGCCACTCCTCCAGCACCCCAGTTCAGACACTGGCTTCTTCCATGGTCTCTACAGCCCACGACCAGGAGGTTCCCGCCAGGCTGACAAGTAAGGCAGGTTTCCAGCATAAAACTGGACGGCTGCTGTAGCTGGCCCCAGAACACCTGCAGACAGAGCCACGCAGTCCCCTGAAAAAAAGGGGGCTGAAGGCAGGGAGCCAAGTGGCCTGGTGCAGAATTCCAGGGACTCTTTTATATGGTATTTGCTTTTTTCCTCTTGCTTCTTTCCAGATTTTTTTTTTTTGTCTTTGACTTTTGACAGTTTAATTGCACTATGTCCTGATATAATGTTATTTGGATTGAAGCTCATCCTGTATCTGGATTATTTACATCTATCTTTAGGTTTGGAAGCCTTTCCCCTATTATTTCTTGAAATAAGCTTTCTATCTATTTATTTTTCTCTTCTCTTAAACTCCAATGACTCAAATATTTACTTGTTCAATACTATCCCATAAATCCTATGAGCTTTCTTCTTTCTTCTATGTATTTTAAAAAAATCAGTGTTATAATTTTTTCTTCTGCTTAATCATTTCTGCTGTTGATGCTTTCTGTATTGCATTTTCATGTTTTTCATTTTATTATTTAGCTCTAATTTTTGTTTCATATTTTTAAAATGTCAGTCTTTCCATTGTTTCTTTTCCTGATCATTTACAATTTTTCTTATTTCAATGAATTGTTTTTCAGTATTTTTTGGAAGTTTGCTAAGATTCTTTGAAACAGATATTTAAAATTATTTGTCAGATGCTTCATAATTTTCATTTCTTTAAGATTAATCACTGGTACTATATTTTTTTATTTGGTGATACCATGTTTTTCTGATTATTCTTGATCCCTGTGGCTATACATCAATGTCTGCACATGCGGAAAAGTAGATACTTATTGTAGTCCTTGCAGACTGACTTTTTCTAAGAATGCCCTTCAACAGTGAGCCTGTCAAGTTTTTGAATAGGCTACCTGGTGCAGTCCCTTAACCAAGGACCACATTGGTCACTGCAGTACTGAAGGGTGCCCTTAGCTAAAGACTTCTGAGGCTGATGCAGTGCTGGGCTGGAATCCCATGGATGCTCAGGCTAGTTTGGACCTGGTGCATGCCTGGAGTCTTTTCAGGGTCTGTCTGCCACTGGGGTTACCTAAGGGTGCTGTAATTAGCTGAGGGTGATGTAGACTGAAGACTGAGTCTGCTTCACAGGGGCTATGTATTTCCACCTGTGTTCAAGGAATATCTGGAAACCCATGGTTACCAGCATGGAATCAGAAGCTGTGAGTATCTGGTTTCCTGAGTTTTACTGGGGTAGGTCCAGCATTTGTTTCCAAGGAAAAGTCCTATGCTCACTTCCCTCTCTTTTCCCAATTTGGGAAGTATCACTATCCTTGTTATGCTACACAAGGTTGAAGGAAGGGAGACACAGATAATGTAAAAGTACTTTTTCTACCCTTTTCTTATGATTATATTATAAACAGGTATTGTGACCATTCATCTGGTCTCCTTAGCTCTTAATGAAGGTATTTTTATGTATAGATAGTTGTTCAGACTGATGTTTCTGCGGGGAGAATGATCACTGGTGAGTCTTGTCCCACCATCTGGCTCCTTGGGCAATATTGAACAAACATTTTTATCATCATCTGCCTACTAAATCTATCTTTCTGACTTGACTGCAAAAACTTAAGGCAGAGGCTCTAAGTTGTTAGTTATGCAATTATAAATTGATGCAAAAGGTACATAAAATCTAATAAGAGTAACTTAAATAAATTTTTGCTTTAAGAACTTCTTTAAAATGTAATTATTAATGTTAAGATCAAACATACATGATATTCTGTTACTCAACCTGACAAAAATGAAAAGTAATATTCTTCATTGTATAATTTCTTATTTTTGTTCAAATGTTTCAATGCATCATTTTATTATAATTTTTAATATCATAGTCTACTTATTTATGCAGTTTAGAAAATAACCTGTAGAACTTGTGAAATATTAAGCTGTGAAATTCACAAGGACAATAAAAGCAAATCAGTATAATTTTTTTGGCATTATTTTATGAATAAATATATAGAAAAATTCCAGAGCAAAGAACACTTTATTGGTAGCTGATGCCTTGAGGGGCACACACAAAATATGGTTGCAATGTCTTGTACTCACTTTGATATGACCTACAGTTTCTCTGTAACTGCTCTATATAAATATGCTTATCATAGCTAAGTTGTTATGTCCTGTATTATAGGTAGCATTACAAAAGATAGGAATTTTAAAATTACATATTTATAGTGAGATGGCCACAGTTTTGTTTTAAACAAGGACATATTTATAATATAATAAGATTTGTTTTATAAGTATTTTTTCTACTCTTTTTTTTTTTAGCATCAAGCTTTCCATTCTTTCCAGATCTTCCTCTATTCTTAGTGGATTAAGGAGGAAATAATAGAAATTAGCAATAGGAAGCTTTGAAGGGCTGTTAAGAAGGGTTACATGGAAACAGAGGTAGTAACAATTTGATGGTCACATCAAAGGTTATTTACTGATGTTTACAAATATAATAGGGACTTATTTACTCCATGATATATCGATCTCTAACTCTTTGGAATAGCAATATAATTTTTCAAACAACATTTTGTTTAGCTTGGGGGCATGGTACATATTTTCTTAGCCTCCTTCTATTATGTAACTCACAATGATTAGAAAGTTTCTCAAAATCTGATCCACTGAATACTCACATCAAAATTCCCTGGGTATGAATGTAAACTTTTGAGGCCTCGTAACAATTAAATCATAAGTTCTGGGTTTGAATTTCAGAATTCATATTTTCATCAAGTTTCTTAATAACCTTTATGTAAAATGAGACATACTGGATTACCAGCATCTTGGCTGGAGGTTAATAAACACCTGTTTCTTTGGCCATTATATTACCATTAACTATGATTCATGAAATTTGATATAGTAATATATCTATGTATATACACACATACACAAACAGTGAAAACAGTATTTAAGGATTAACTACTTATTTAATAATTTTAGTTTAATATGGTCCAATTAATTCAAAATATTATTAGTAAAATTGTTTTTTCATAGTTTCGCTTCTTTTTTTAAATATGT